>NC_034608.1:47044711-47059274 GCF_900095145.1 Mus pahari
GACGCCACGGGAAAGGCAGGGCACAAGGGAATGGAAATCTACCCAGCACATGCGCAGCTGCCTTGTTTGTTTGTTAGAGCACAGGACATCAGCGCTATCTTGTAATGGCGAATGTGAGGGCGGCTCCCCACACTTGAGGAAACACTAATATTATCTCTATTTATTAGACAAAATATCCAAGTTTTAGTAATGGTAGTTTTCTCAAGATAACATAATTTCTTCTCAGTTGAATCTAATTTCAAATTTAAATCCTTCTGGTTTCCAACCAACTCTGTCTTGTCTTCAGTTTGGCAAGCGACTATTGTTTATAAGTTTGGGAGCTTTAAGTAAGAATGGTCCATACAAGCTCACATATTTGAATCTTAGTCACCAGGAAGGAGCACTATTTGAAATGACTAGGAGGTAGCTTTGCTGGAGTAAATGTGTCACTGCTGGTGGGCTTTGAGGTTTCTTATGCTCATCTCAAGCCCAGGTTCTCTCTCTCTCTCTCTCTCTCTCTCTCTCTCTCTCTCTCTCTCTCTCTCTCCTTGCCTCTTGATCAGGATGTAGCTTTTAGCTACTTCTCTATCGTTATGTCTGCCATGCCTGCTGCCATGCTTCCATGCTGTGATGGTAATGAACCAAGTTTCTGAAACTATAACTAGACCCCCAACGAAATGTTTTCCTTTATAAGAATTGCTATGGTCATGGCATCTCTTCACAACAATAGAATAGTGGCTATGACACGAGGAGAGATTAAAGATTTATCTTTTTTTTTTTTTAATCAAAACACTTACAAGTCAACTATAAAAGATTATTTAGAGCATGCCACTCCTTGTAGACATAGGAAAGGGAAAATATTTCATTTATAGGAACACATTGTTGTAAACGTAAAGCAGAAATGAATGTATTGGTTGTTAAACATGAGTGGGGAGGGAAAATTAGGGACACAGTGACAGATAGAAGGGGCCAGGTGAGACAGCCACCTGTTCCACTATGCTCTTGTAGCTGGGAAGAGAACGTAAATCAGATAGGAAGGGTCAGGGCTAGGTTTTGATCCTGAGCACTGAAAATAAAAATAAAGAGTAGCATTAGAACAAAGGGTACTTTTGTGATATTTGTGCTTGATGCTACTAACATTTTACATACTCAGCACTTCTTAATAGATAGGGGAGTAGAGGAAAAACAGCACGACCTTGGAAACATGGTTTTGATATCATAGCATGAGGCTGACAATCATTAGAATTAGTGTCTGGGAAGGTGATTCAGTGGGTAAATACTCGAAACCTGAGCAGGAAGACCTGAGTTTGGCTCTATAGCACCTGATGGCAGCTGGCCAGCCAGTCTAGCAAATCAGGCTCATTGAAGGACACTGTCTCCAAAGCAAATACATAACAACTAAAGGAGACACCTGAGTCTATTTCTGTCTTGTAATACACTCATGCATGTGCCCCAAATGCTTGCATAAACATATACATATATGTACCACACTTGCCCGTGGATATGTGCATTCATACCTACACACAGAAACTGTATACAAATAGAGCACTTGAGTTTAAAAATTTAGTTTTCCCAAGGGTCTACCTAGTAATTCTGAACTTGGAATTGAGAAAATAAGAATATATATCAGAAATAGCGAAAGCCTGATTCTAAGGTATGGATGTAAATGTGCCTGCCTTTCAGTTCTCACACTTAACTCCTGACTGATAGTGCTAAGAGTCAGAATCTATCAGGAAGTGCTTAATACCTATGCGCCAAATCCACTAGTGACAAGAAGCTTAGGGTAAATCAAGGGCCACAATCTGGCATCTCACTGGGCAGCTGCAGTGGGGTGTGCAGAAGCTAGGACATAAAATAGGATGTATGGCAGACAAGAAAACAGCACTATGCAAATACCTCAAAGGTTAAGTTTTAGAATAAGTTCTATCTTAGTCAGAATTGGATGGGAAAGGAAATTCCTATAATCACAAAGAATCTTCCCATAGGACAGTTGTTCATTGCTAGGGGAAAATGGTATAACGATTAAGTTGAAGCCCCTGGCATGTCTCACCTTAGCTGAGTGGTTATAGTCAACACACTCATGAAGAGACATGACACTACCCATGCCCTGTTGTTAGGCATAGAGAACTTCCCATATAGTATCGTGTGAGCTTCATGACGGAAGAGTATAACCTCGAGCTAACTCTTGGAAAATTTCAGGCAAACCCATATTAGAAATATTCTGTAGGAAGTAGTAAGAAAACCAGATGGAGGAACCTATGCACTGCCTTGGCCTGTGGCACCATCAACTGTGTGACTGGTAATAGAGTGTGAACATAGAGCCTGAACATAGAACATAGAGCATGAACATAGAGCACGAACATAGAACACAAACATTCTTCAGATGTGTCACGTACACGGGCGGGAAATAAGAATGAGAAGCGACACACATTGGAGTAAAAGGCACCGAGGCTCACAGGGACCTTGTCTTACACCCAGCACCATACAGAGGGCATTGCTTCTGCTATTGTTGAGAGTAAAGCCAAGTCTACAGATGATCTCATAGCAGAGATCAACAGTGACTTTCTAGTTTCAGAGATGATCCTAAGGGCATGTGCAGTGTTAACATCAGAAGGAGCTGCTCTCAAAGAGCAGGTGAACTCTGTGTCTTCTTTTAAAGACGTATACATAGCCACTCTTTTGAACTAGAGATTAAGAAATAGAAAAACAAGGAAAGAGTTTGGACAGGACAAAGAAATGAAGGTTTTCCCCAAGATGTACTGCGTTAGTCTACTTGGGTTCTCATGACAAAGTGCCAGAGGGAGTCTCTGAAACAGTGGGACTCCATTTCCTTAGGGGACAGTGGGACTTATTTATTTCTGGAGAACTGAAGGCTGTATCCAGGTCCTAGAACAGTTGAGTGAGCTGGAACCCTCTTATTTTTGCAAACTGGCTGCTTCTCTTTGTGTTCTCCTGTGGTCTTTCCTGCGCAAATGAGAAGAAAGAGAGAGAGAAACAGAGACAGGAGAGAGAGACACACACAGAGACAGAGAAAGGCAGAGAGACACAGAGGTACATAGAGAGATACAGACAGAGATACACATAGAGAGACAGAGAGACAGACACAGGTGTATTCTTCTGGTAAGAATCCTATTAGACAGATCAGGGAGGGTCCCAAAGAGTCCAAAAAACCCTGTGATGATTTAGATATCTAATATAATTTTGAAAAAAAAAAAAAAAAACCCAACTCAATTTATGGCAAGTACCAGCTGTTCTGGTTTGAATCTGACATGTCCTCTACAGGTGCATGTTTTGACTGGAGTCTCTAGTTAGTGGCTCTTTTTCAAAGAGGGCAGAACTTGTTGGGCACTGCAGGCAGGCCTTTGAAGGTGCAACTCTCTGTTACACCCTGACTCTGGCTGACAGGTCTCTTTCCCCTCAGGCGGTTGAAAAAGTATAACTGTATTTCCTTCCTAGTCCTGCTCCAGGAATGATGATTCGGAGACTAAGCAGTTCTTATGAAATGCCTAGGCCATGTGCTTTGGCCCATTCCCTGACTGGCTAACTTATTTAACCATTTAAACTATTCTATGTCTATCACTTCGTTAGCTACTTCTGCACCAGTTACTTCTTCCTTCTCATCTCCTTAGTATATCTCTCAGCATATTTTTCAGTTAGCACATCTCTCAGTGTCTCTTCTTCTAATGTGCTGATTTATGTCTGTCTCCTCTGTCTGTCTCTCATCTCATCTCATTGCTCTCCCCATGTCTGTCTTCTATCTCTTACTATCTCTTCCTGCCAGTGTCCCGCCTCCTATCTCTTACTATCTCTTCCTGCCAGTGTCCTGCCTCCTATCTCTTACTATCTCTTCCTGCCAGTGTCCTGCCTCCTATTTCCTGCCTTAGCTGATTGTCCACTGTCTTTTTTTTATTGACCGGTCATGTTCATAAGAGATTCTCTCTACACAGCGTCACTTGAACAGTAGCTACTTCAGTGCATTAAGGTGCTTGCCCTATGCAGACCTTAGATCACCTAAGTTGTGAAACGAAATCTTTTTTCCTCTTTGTTTTTCTCAGGCCTCAGTGATGCAAGTGTAACAATCATTCCAGCCACATTCCTTATGTTCATATATTAAGGAACAGTACAACTGTACAGATTTCTTATAGAAGGGGATTCAGGAGCATAGCAAGATGGAGAAACAGCTATGTATCATGGAGGAAGAATGAATGCTTTTAGACAAGGAGTTTGAGTGAATCAAATCAAACAACTTAATTGCCATATAAATCATCAGAGTGTTACAGGAGACAACATTTGTGTGTGTGTGTGTGTGTGTGTGTGTGTTTTATGTATATGCACATGTTGCGTGTGTAAGTTTCAGACACAGTCTAATTTCTCTTGGGCTGCCCAGATTCTCAGATGGTCTCTGAAAAAAAAATGGAAATATAAAAAAAATTAATATATATGTTTAGCAGCAGAAGTAGCTGTGTTAACTTATACTAGCTGAATTTGTCATATTGAACCTGACATAAAACACCATGAAACAGACAAAAATGACATTTAAATGCATAGAACTGAAGGCCCTACCGTCCCCCTTCCCCTAAATGATAACTTACAGCCACATTCCCTAGCCAATGGCACTTGCAAAGTACCTTGTTTGACATTTGCCTGCAATGAATGGAACCCCTACCAGCATCATTAGCTTTGCAGGATTTCCTCCTGGGAATGGGCAAAGCAGCTGCCAATTCAAACTTGCCTGAGAATAAGGGAAAAGTAAAGAAACAAATGGTGAGAAAAAGAAACTCCCATGCCTGCAACATCTCTGGGAGGTTTCCTTAGCAAAGGGAAAGGGTGAAACCAACCTCACAGCCCTGAGACATGTCCCTGTGTCAGCTTTTCTGGGATAGTGTTCCACATCAGGAGAGATACACATCCAGATATGTGGTCAGGTCATGTTCCAGTGTTATAAGCTTATTCAGCCATCCGTTTTCCGGGGCCTTTTCACCTTAGACTTGTCACTGCCATTTGCCTTCAACCACTGCATCTGGCATCCAGAAGATGAGCAAGTGGGATGTTCCCACAATTCCAGACAATGGGTTATAAATATGTTATTATTTTCCTTGTAGAAAAAAAAAGCCAACAGCTGCTGGCTTTCTGTTATTTTAGACTGAGGGAAATATCTAAAATCTACAGAACACAGAAGACTGTGGCATCTCTTAAAATACCTTTGAATTACCAACAATTGATAACCTGGTACCCTTGCTACCAGTGTAACCCAGTAGGAAAATGTGAGGTAAATGCGAGAAACACATGACACTCTATGAAATTATCCACCCATGAATTTTACAGGTAAAGGATTAGAGGATGAACTGTCAAGACACACTGAACAAACTAAATTTGAAGGTAAGCACAAGAGAGAGATGTGTCAAACTTGTGCAGGCTATTTTTTGCCTTGGGTTAAGTAGGATTGAGTAGCAAGGGGTGTGGTGATTTGAATATGCTTGGTCCAGGGAGTGACACTATTAGGAGGTGTGGCCTTGTGGAAGGAAGTGTATCATTGTGGGGATAGGCTTTGAAACATTCCTCTTAGCCATGTGGGAGACAGTCTTCCCTTGTTTGTCTTCAGGACAAGATGGGGTGCTATCAGTTCCTCCCTTGCCATGCCTGCCTGGAAACCACCGTGCTTCCCACCATGATGATAATGGACTGAACCTCTGAAAGTGTAAGCCAGCCCCAATTAAATGTTGTCTTTTATAAGAGTTGCCTTAGTCATGGTTTCTCTTCACAGCAGTGAAACCCTAAGACAAAGGGTTTTAGGAAACTTTTTTTTTGTTATTGTTAATGGTCCACTAATCTTTGATTGTTCATTAGAAACTATGAACTGGTGAGTGTGGAAGAGAATGAGAAAGACAGACACTCTAAGTATAGTCATAAGGAATGACAAAATAGAGGAACTTCAAATATAACTATAGGGATGCATGTGTGATAAACGTGTGTTTTTGTGGTCTTGCAAGAAATGTGATTATCTCAACATCATGCATGGGGGAGGTCCACATTGGCCACCCAACATTTCGGCTCCATTTCTGGTTGCTTAATGTTCTGCACCTTCATAACTTCTTCATGTTCTGAATCCACGATTGCTTAATCCCTTACCTGTTCATCCCTTCCATGTGTCTATCCTTGAGGAGCACAGGATATGGATAGAGAACTGATCATTTAGGGAGACTGGTGTGAATGCTGAGTAAAATTGGAGTGGAAAGATTCACCCTGTGCATCGCAGAATATGACAGAATCGGGGATATTCACCACTTAATCAAGGAGAGGGTCCAGTCAGGTATTATGAGGATTTAAGATGCCTGTTGAAAACAGGGAATATAGAGGTTCAGGTCTCAGAAACTCCAAACAATCTGACACTACCAGGAGCTTTTCAAGGAAATGGCAATGAGTCCTTGCAGGTGTTTTCAGCTCGCTTTATGGGTTGTGGCGCTCTACCACTCAGTCTATGTGTGATTTGGACTGGTTTAAGAGTCATAAGGCTAATGGTCTATGGAGAGAATGGAAATTCATAGTTAGTAGTGAAAACACTCTCCAAACTGATCAAATGAGGATGGAAATTGGCATAGAACCCTTGACACAAAGATGAAAATTTGGCCGGCATAATCATAATTTCATACACTTTCCCATAATGCATGCAACAATGTAATAACTGCATTTCTTTGTGCAATGAACTCTTGTTAAATTGATATAGTTTTATTCAAAACAGCATGAATTTGAAGTAGCTATTTCTCCCTAGTTGACTTAAATGTCTTATTGCTCTTAAATAAAATATAAGATAATATATACTTAAAGTTATTTTTTTCATAGCTCCTTTAATATAGAATTAACAAGGTGTTCCTCAATTATTTAGGATTTTTCTACTAAAGTGCCTATAACAGTTCACAAAAATAGTGGGAGTATGTTAATAATTCTCATCTGACAGGTAATATACATCCCATTCTAGAAGTTTCAGAGACTTTTTTTTTTAGGCAGTGGAGTTTGCCTATTGTATTGTGCTTTACCTGCTATAGACTAAAGCTGAAAGTCAGAGTTGTGTGGCCTGTGGGTGGGCCTGGGTTCTGGTAAAGATGGAAGGACAGCAATGCTAGTGAGATGTTGCTTTGGACAAATCTGTGGTCTAAGGAGGGACAAGAAAGGGATGCAGTGGAAATAGCAAGGGACTGCAGCTGCTTCGAGAAAGAGCAAGTCATGCCAACAATTTAGCTCTTGCATTGTCTTCTACAGGTCCTACTACAGGCATTTCTGAACATCAATCATTTTATTTATATAGTAGAATATCAGGATGAAGGTAAGAGTATCAGAAAATTCAAGTCAAAAGACAGCAGTGAAGAGACAGGCGTGTCCAGTTGCTCAATGTACTACTTCCACAATGCTCACATTTATCAAAACATTCTATTGCATATACTGAAAAGTTCAAAGCAACTTTAAGAAAGCTCCAAATAAAGAAAGTGATACTTATTCATGGAATTACTGTAAAGATTTAAAGAAGTTGTGCAGTAGTGCATTAGAACTTGTTCACTATCCCATGAAGGCCAAATAAAAATTAAAATGCATTTGTCATTTTTTAAAATGCAACATATAAAGAGAAAGTTATTTGTAGGAGTGGGGCAATGGCTCAGTGGGTAAAGTCCTTGCTGCACACGTGTGAGGACTGGAATTTAAATCGCCAGCACCCATGTAAATGCCAAGTGGGCACTGTAGACTATCTGGAATTCTAGTCATAGAATCTGGAGACAGGGATACCATGGCATAAGCCAATAGTCTAACATAGCCTAATCAATAGATTCTGGGTTCAATTGAGAGAATCTGCTTGAATATATATAGAGGATAGTGATCCAAATGATCCTGCAGTTAGCATCTAACCCCACATGTGCATATTCACATGTGTGCATGCATACCTGCATGTAGTCACACACACACATACACACACACACACACACACACACACACACATATTCTTGCCACATGTAGAGACACATGTGAAAAATGTTGGTTATATAAGTACATGTTTTGTGTATTTAGAGATAGGCTAAGTGTGACTTATTATTGAATAGGAATGGATTGTATAGAGTCATATTTTTTGAATGCTTGATTCATAGGAAGTGGCATTATTAGAGGGTGTGGCCTTGTTGGAAGAAGTGTGCCACTGTAAAGGCAGTCTCTGTAGTCTCATATGCTCAAGCTAAGCCTACTGTAGTAGCCTCCTTCTGCTACCTGTGGATCAAGGTGTAGAACTCTCTGTACCTTGTCCAGCACCATGTCTGCCTACACAATGCCATGTTCCCTGCCATGGTGACAGTGGGCTCAGCCTGTGAACTGTACACCAGCCCCAATTAAATACTGCCCTTTGTAAAGATTGTTATGGTCATGGTTCTCTTCAGAGCAATAAAACACCAGCTGAGGCACTGAACATGCCTTGGTATCTACATAGCAAACAGAAGTTAGTAGATAAATGAAATTGAAGCTTCAATGAACAGCATTTTGGGGGCTTCAATGAATCAGAGGCTCAGATCTGACCAGACAATCCTCGAGTAAGGCAACTGTGGCATTATGATCAATCAAGTCATTCCTGTTTTCCACTTCTAGCTTCTATGAACATAGAAGCCCATCCCTGGGGTGGAAGTCCTCAGCCTCCTGCAGGTAAGAGCTGCCCAATGCTCTCATCCTCCTTTGTCAAATAGTAAAATTATTATTATTATTATTATTATTATTATTATTATTATTATTATTTGGTTTTTTCAAGACAAGGTTTCTCTGTATAGTCCTGGCTGTCCTGGAACTCACTTTGTAGACCAGGCTGGCCTTGAACTCAGAAATCCGCCTGCCTCTGCCTCTGCCTCTGCCTCCCCAGTGCTGGGATTAAAGGCGTGTGCCACCATGCCCGGCTTCTTTTTATTATTATTATTACTATTGTTATTGTTGTTAGTACTGTAGATGAAACTGTGATGAAACTGTGACTCTTACAGAATGCTAGGCAAACATCCTACCACCAGGCCACAACATCAGTTTACAAATCTAAATCATTTAATTTACTGAAAAGTTTCTTTTTAACATCTGCAAATAGGAAGAGAATTAAAAGTTACAAGTGAATTCACTATTTCAAAGGCTTTAAAGAATGGGGTGTGAAATCTTTTCCCTAGTGTACAGATAGGTGTGGTTGTATTTTAGCTGTAATATATACTCAGCAGCACAAAACTATGTTTTTAATTTCAATATCATTTTTCATATTCTTGAACATCTATTTCTAAATAAAGGGAAAAGGGGTGTTGATTTAATCCCAAAATTGCAGACAACTTTTACAAGAAAAATATTTTTTAAGTCATTTGCTGGCAAGTATGCCATACTAGCTGCTGGCATTTTTGCTACCTTGCCAAAGACTGAGAATAGAGTGTGGAAAAACATATTCAAAACAGAAGCCAACATGTTAATTTTAAAATGTATAGAGAGAAATGAAACAAAACTCTTTACTATACACTGAAGATTATAGGAATTGAAAGTTACTGTTAGGATCTGAAGTCTGGAATACCTGCCTGTTGTAAAAATAGAATAAAATACAAAGGAATTCTTCCATTAAAAAAAAAAAAAAAAAAAAGGTGTCTTAGGGTTTCCATTGCTGTGAAGAGACATGGCTAAGTCAACTCTTATAAAGAACAACATTTAATTTAAGCTGGCTTACAGGTTCAGAGTTTCCATTCATTATCAGCATGCCAGTGTCCAGGCAAGCACTGAGAGTTCTTTATTTTGTTCCAAAGGCAAACAGAAGAGTGGCATGACACTTAGGAAGAGGGTCTCCATGCCCATTCTCAAAATAACACACTTCCTTCAAAGTCGCACCTACTACAACAAGGTCCTACCTAATATTGCCACACCCCGGACCAAGCATATTCAAGCCACTCCACTGGATGGCCCTTCCGACAGTGCTGATGGGAAACATTTCCTGGTGCCTCATATGCTACAAGGACCATGAACTGCATCACATGCTCAGAGGTAGCTAATCACCTCCTGTGCATCTTGCATAAGGCTGAAAAGACAAAAAATATTAGGAAAGATCTGAATTTATGTGAAGTCCTTGCTATTTCAATGTCTGCTTCAAAAGGAGAATTTCCTTATAAATGGTCATTTGATCTATGTTGGCGTGTCCCTTCATATTAGGACATCAAAAATGCTGCTCTTTATGCTTATCAGGTCATTGACACTCAAGAACATTACATGTCACACATGCATGCATGTTCCTTGGTCAAGGGAGTTGGTTGTTCACACCTAACTTGTGCTCTGTGTATCCACTCTTATATAATAACGATCTCTAAAACCTTGTGAATTAAGAGACTATTGGCATTTATGTGTTTGTTTGTGTCACATACATGTTGCTGGTTCCTTTCTAGAACCTTGGGGTGACTGAGCAAATGGTTGAGGGTGGAGAAGTGAAACTCTGGTGTAGCATCTACCCATGTCTTCAAGTAGTAGCTGTGACTTTGTGCTATTTGCTTACATGTCAGTGCAAGGTTAGAATTTTGGCAGAGGAAATATTCCAGGGAGTATAAGCAGAAGAAGCAGGTTTCTTTAGATAAATTAGAAAAGTATTTTATTATTCTGGCAAGCTTCTAAACAACGCAGATTCAAAGAAAGGGTAGTAATCTCTCTCACAGACACACACACACACACACACACACACACACACACACAAAGAGAGAAAGAGGCAGAGACAGAAAGAGACAGGAGAGAGAGAGAGACAGAGAGAAAGAACAGAAAAACTTGTGAGACCAGCTCTGATCTACAAAATCTTCTACAAAAGATGTTGTATCTCGAAAGATCTGGGGGCCTGTAAGGGTTAATGTCAAGATTCCTTCTAATCCTTCACTGACTTAGTGCATTTCTTTGTTTTTAAATTCATTTAATTTTTTTTTAGTATAATATTACATCATTTTATACATAGTTCCGATTAGCATTCCTTGCCTCCACACCTCAGGAAAAATACCCCAAAACTCCTCCCCGAAATACCCTCCCTTCCACTTTCATGGTATGTACTTAAATCTATCTCAGAAAAAATGCAAACGTGGTATTTATATACTTTAACCCTTCGTTTTTTTTTACCAACTGGACTAGATTGGTGGATACCTAGGAGACAAGCAGGTGCACCCTCTGGATGGTTTCTCCAGACAGGGTTAATTGATTGTGAGTCCTGCTCAGAACTGGGGCAGCACTGTCCCATTGGCTATGAGCCCAGGTGAAATAACCGGAAAGGAACAGCCTGCAGTGCTGTTCCTCTTGTCTCTCTGCTTCCTGGCTGTGTGAGGTAGCTGCTCTACCCTCCCCTAACTTTATGGGCCTGAAATGTCTCAGTCCACGAGGCAGAATTAAAGCATCTCTCGGTTGACCCTGCTTTTCCTGGTGCATTGTCACTGTGGTAAGCTAGCCCCTAAGGCAGGTTCCTTATTAGTTAAAAAATAAGCCATGCGGCATAATTTATGAAGACTGTATCAGAATTAGTAGATATGTTTGTAATGATCACGGTCACCATTTTAATCAGTCCTCTCCAGCAGACCCTGACTAATACAGTGAATAGGAAATTTTCACTAGGAAAATTTGGTGAGTGATTTAATATCATCAGGTGAAACGTGCACCTGAAATTAATAGATATTTATTAAAATTACCAAAGTGTATCCAGGATGTAGCAGAGGGTGCAGAGCAAAACAAATGGAATTAAGGGATGTCAGCTGGAATGAAAGCTAGAATGGAGAAGTGATTCACTCAGAGGAGATGAGACAGGCGGCTGGAGAGAGGACTTTAGAGGAAGGAGGACTTGGTCTTCACAGTAGCTCATCATTTTAAAGAAGCAATACTTAAAAGATAGACAAATGATTTACCACCTTATATGCTGGTACTTTCTCACCATTGAGCTACAGCTCCTCTGCCCTTCTCCACATCCTGGCCTGGAAGGGTAACTGTTGAGAAGAGATTTGCTTTGCCATGGGGCACTGATCAGGAAAATATATTCAAATTCTGTGTAGACCACCTGGATGGCTCACTATTCTTTCTGAAAACTACTCCTAGACCACATTATCCAAAGGATTCAGGCTCTCACAAAAAAAAAAAAAAAAAAATGTCACTTGAGTGCTCTACCCTATAGCTGAGGCTGTGCAGAGCTCTCTTGCTCCTCAATTCCTGAGAAGATAATCGGATGGAGCCATGCTGTGTAATGCTGTCTCCAGAGGATCCTCCCATAAGTCTTTCTTACTGTATCCGGGTGCTGTTGTACAAGCCCTTTGCTGAAATATCCTATTACCTTCACAGCAATCCCAGGAATAAATGATCATTAATTATATCCATATTGAGCATTGGAAAAATGGAGGGACTTGATTATGTTAATTGCAAAGAGCTTATTTAAGAAACAAGTGGTAGCATTGAGGTACCAACCCAGGTGGGTTAAATTCCAAGTTCAGGTTCTTCTACTACGCTTAAAGGGCTCATGGGGCACATTGCTTTTTACTAAGTTCTAATGTGCCCAGAGAGAAAAGACTTCTTTTGTTCAAGTTTTAATTTCATGATAGAAATTGTGACTTCGGGGAGCTGTTTCAAATTTCAAAGCATTTTCACCCCCTGTGTTGGCCTGGCAGGGGGTATGGAACAACATGGGATGGGACAGAGTGAGAGAAGCCAGAAAAAAAATGTATGAGAGGCACACGAAGTGGTCTCAGGCATGCTTCTGAATGGCCTCCACAGGGCTCCAAATGGGTGAGAGCACTTCCTGCCACAGGCAGTGTAGGGCTCAGAGAGGCAGGGTGGGTAGGGCATCACAGTTCAGAAGCTGGAAGTCTCTGAGGACCAGACAGAGTGGGCTGTTGTCACTGGAAAAAAAAAAAAAGTCACTGTGTGATCTGGGGTCAGACACAGAACCTGGCAGAGACAAGCAGGAATGGTACAGAAGTAAACATGCCTTGCTTTATGTCTTAAAGTATTCTATGTCTTACAGTGGTAACACATCCAGATCCTGTCTCTGAAGGACAGACTAGAAGCACCCACTGCTTGATCAGGAAAGAGGGAAATGCTAGAAGACACTAAGTCGGTTCACTTGAAAGATGTTGTTTAAGAGACAGAGTAAAACAATGCTGAATTTTTACTAATATTTAACAGGGAATCCTTGTTGAAATTATCAGAACCATACGAAACGATAACTGAAAGACAGTCAGTAGTTTAAATCTCCCTTCTTGTAAGTGGCTACCACTGAACACTCTTTTTTTTTTTTGTTCTTGTAACTTTTGAGTACGTGTCCATATATTCATGTTATAGAACAACACAAATATTGTATATTAAAATTGGATATTCTGGATTATTTTTATTCAAAACAGAGTTATACTGTGAAAAATACCATGCAATAATGTATAATATTTTTCTACTCTAAGGTCATATTTAATGAACTGTATAATGTCAATATTTTAAACTTAAATATTTTGGCTTATTACTATAACAGTGAACACCAAAATATAAACCCTGTCTATAAAACTAGAGGAGCATAGAAGGTATTTATAAAGGGAAACAGTTAAGTTTCTTCAATGGTTTTTCTCAAATTTTGCCAAATTGTTTTCCAGAAAAATGGCACACATTTACCTGTCTAAAACACGATGAAAATATAAGTTATTATAATTTATAATTATTTACAATAGTTCATAGTTTATATTTATAATTACTTATATAACTCATAGTGGAGAATGAAATGATAGCTTACATTAAATGCCAGCAAACAAAGTGAATATTAAGTAAGTGGGCAGCCATCATAAACATCGACTTCCAATACTGGCTCTAGATTCTGGTACTGAAACACTATGTCACAACTGCTTTATTTATATTTTAATAGCAATTAATTTTCACATGTGTTGATTATTCCTATCCCCTTTTTGAAGTTTCTGTTTATTTTCTTTGATCAACAATCCATATTGATTTCTAAGGCCAAATCAAATACCATCTTGGTTTAGATTCAAGGATGCGACTTTTTAAGGGCTTGACAAGCTATATGTGCTTGTTGTTTTTGATTTGTATTCTTCCAGAGACTGTTTTCATTCCTCTGTCCACTCTTCAGACACTCACTGGCTTCAATGTGTGGACAAATATAATTCCTGGAGGCATTAGAAGCTACAGTAGCAAGATGATGCTTCTACTGTATAATAGATCCCAGACCAATAACAGATAAAATACAAAATGAGCAATTATTTAGAAGACTACTTTTACTTTTAAACACATAGTATTTCTTTACAAGTTAGTATTAGAATTTTTCTCACCTTTCCTGATTAATTAGTTTGGGGACACACAGTACTGACATGAGCTTCCTTTGACCCTTTGACTCTGATGACATAGATTCTCTATTTAAGACTCAGTAAGATCAATAATTCAGGTGACAGCAGATGCTGGCGAGGATGTTGAGAAAGAGGAACACTCCTCCATTGCTGGTGGAATTGCAAGCTTGTACAACCACTTTGGAAATCAGTCTGGCGGTTCCTCAGAAAATTGGACATAGTACTACCGGATGATCCATCAATACCTCTTCTGGGCATATATC
>NC_034608.1:47059813-47077789 GCF_900095145.1 Mus pahari
GTGTCTCTAGCTGCATATGTAGCAGAAGATGGCCTAGTTGGCCATCATTGGGAAGAGAGGCCCCTTGGCCTTGCAAACTTTATATGACCCATAGAGGGGAATACCAAGGCCAAGAAGTGGGAGTGGGTGGGTAGGGGAGCAGGGGCGGTGGGAGGGTGTAGGGGACATTCGGGATAGCATTTGAAATGTAAATGAAGAAAATATCTAATAAAATAATTAAAAAAAGAAAAAAAAAGAAATTATCTAAATAAATAAATAAAGAGACTGGGTAAATAGTAATGGCTGTGGGAAGGTTATAGGGGGCTTTGGGGATAGCATTTGAAATGTAAATGAAGACCATATCTATACATTTTTTTATATATATTTCTAAAACTGTAAAAATTGTCTAGGTGAGAGTCAGCATAATAGCAGTTTCTCTTTTAGGTCAGTTTATTATTATTATTATTATTATTATTATTATCATCATCATTATTATTAGCACTAATTTGTAAGTACAGGCTGCATGGAAAGCTCTTGTCCCTAACAATCTGAAAGCTGCCGTGCTCCAACCCTTGGAACGTCTTGAGTGATGGTATGGCACTACCTCAGCAGAGACTTTTGCTCTTGACATTTAATGGATCACGATCAAAATGAAATTGCACTGAAAATATTGTATAAAAATGCCTTTGGGCTGTTTGACAAGGTGAATATGAAATAGGTGATTCTGATGTTAAGACACTGATCCTTTCTCACAGGTATCTAATTATGTATGGGCAAATATTGCAAAGGCTCTGAAACCTCTGACAGCTGAAAGGCAGGCTCAAGCGTTTCACAGGAGGAACCATTGATCCACATTACCAAGCTAGCCATCCACTTGCACTACACTACAAAAAGCAAGACTACCTTCAGATTTCACATCTCTAGGATTCTGGGTGCATCGATTCATATAAGCATCGATTTAATCTCTCAAATGAAAAACAGCAGCCACACACGCTCTTGATAAATGCTGGAAAGATCCACTTATTATTGGCTTGCCACCAGAGCCAGATGTGAGACTGGGGAGTCTTTTAGTGGTCCTTCTGAGTGGTGAAAGTACATGGTTGCTTCGGTTTAATTTTAAATCTAGAGTCTGGTTTCATATCTGAAAAATTATAATTAGCAAACAAATCATCAAGCTACAGGCTTAGCATTTGTTTAACTTTGTATTTGATATTAACAAGATAAACAAAATATTACTGAGTAACTCATATATGGCTCAAAACAACCTTTAGTTAGATGACAGGAGTATGAAATTTTAGGTTTTCATTTGGCGATGAAAGTATAAAGCAGGTTTGCTCTAGTGGTCACTTTACATCTAGTGTGATAGCAAGCCCTACATTGCAAACACCAGGAGAAAGTGCTTCCAGTGATGTTTTGAAGCTAAACACACCAATACATATCTGGATGAATATTTAAAACACTGCCAGGTCTTGGAAAAAGATCTCCTTTTGCTTCATTTCTCTGTTACTATAATTCTATCTTGCATCTTCAAATACACACACACACACACACACACACACACACACATATATATATATATATAATATTTAGTGCTATTTACCAACTAGTATATGATAATGCTTAATTGTCACAACTATGTAATATTTTATTGGATCAATATGACACAGTTTGCTATTCAGTTTCATTGTTGGTAGAGATTTGAGCTGGACTGAAATGGTGCTTACATGAAATTTTTTAGAGTAAAAGAAAAATTACAAGTTCATAATGTTCAGCCATAAAACCCCAAATAAAAAAAGTTGAGAAATAACAGAACTGAGGGCATGCCTGGGAATAGAAAGATATTATTAGATGATTACTAGGTGCAAAATGATCTCCCCTCAGTGCGCCCTGCTCCAAGCAGGAAGCTTAACCAAGTGGTAAGTGCCTCAAGAGCTTGTTACAACATTACTTTATCTTGAAGGGATATTCACACTCCTCCCTGGGCATGGTGGGCTCTATTTAAATGTCTCTAAGCTCTTGGACTTCAGAGGCAAATTAAACAAAAATTCCAGGAAGAGTTAAGATTCTGGCTTTCCTTAAACTCTGAAAGGTTCTAATTATGCTGCTATACAGTTAGATTCTCAACACAGAACAGTCTCCCTGTATTTGGAGATCAGATGCCCTGGCTAAATTCCCAAGTGTTTCTGTTCCCTCAGAAGCTTCATGATGACCTGTTAATGCCAGACACAACTGTGGGTTTTTGCATTACTTAATTTGTCTGGGTGTGGGTTTGTTTCCCGTGGTAAGTGATGTGGCGTTTAACAGTGGTGATTCCAAATTATATCTTCACATGAAGTAGGATAGACATCTCTTTAGCGTCAGGCAAGTCGGCAGCTTGCAAGAAGTGCACCAGAGTGCAGGTTTTGCAGTTAATGAATCCACACTAAGAACGGAAATCTCCACTGGCTTGTCTTGTATGTTTTACTATGAGCATCCTGTGTGAGACCGTTAAGACGAGAGTAATGCAGCTCTAATGACAGTAGCCTGATGCCTTTCCAGAGGTGTCTGTGGGGAGTCAGAATGTCACAGTTACTGCCTAATTGGCTTGACTTTCTATAATAATTTCCATAGATCTGCAATCTAGAGAAAAGGGACCAGCCAGTTTGTCCACTTCTACATTGGGATCCTTTAGAAGATCATGCTTCCTCACTACATACAGTGAATTATCAAAGATTTGATTATTTTTAGAGTGACCTTACACTAAACTGAAAGTTTAGTCAACATCCTTGTATCTCCCGACTCACAGCCATTGCCTCTCCTGGCCCAGGTTTTCAGTTGACTCACCTGCTCTCTTATACCTGCAAGCTCTGCTCCTCTGGAGGCCAGGCACTTTTCTCTTCAAGATTGTCTTGCTGTTATATTGTTATAAATAACAACAACAAACAGAAATGTAAAGACCTCATTTTACTTGCAAAGTAGGCTATAGTTTGCAACTTTTTAATTGGGGGAAGAGTGGGGAGTATTGATAAGGCACTGGAAGGTACTGAAATTAATTTAAGTAAAATGAGACCTTTGTTCTTCAGTCAGGACAACTAATAGATGAATGCTCAATGAATTAGTAGCTATCTTATTGGACCAAGACAGATACCAACCATCTCCACAGTTATAGAGAGTTCTGCTGGATCTAACTTCTTACCTAGAGGTCCAAGCTCAGTGAACAAGATTTTTACTCTAGGTCCTTAGTATTGAGAAGAACATGTTAGATGCTTTGTGAAAGAAGAAATCCAGCCAGCCAAGCACATCCTTACCTGAATGAACAGACCAAGGGATTTTTTTGCTTTCTGTTTGTTTGTCTGTTATAAAGTGGGAAACTGATTAAAGAGATTTTCAGTTGGATACAATTTGACCTGTAAAACTTTTTGGAAATTATATACAATTACTAAATACTCGAAAGAAGAAAATTAAGAAATGTGTAACAAGGTTATTAAGCAAAGACAGCATTCTTGATTGAAGGATATTCCGAGGAGTTCATTGCATGCATAGCCTATGGACAAGGCTGATGACATTAATCTTTCAGACTATAATGTTTGCAGCTTGTCTTTTTAAATGACCAAGCCTTATTGACAGCCTTTTTCTGCCTTTAGGGTTATCTCTAAGCCTCATACTCTGTCAGAAAGAACTTGCTACATATCTTCCTCTTCAGATGGATGTAGCTGGACACCTGCGTTAGTTTAGCCTTTTTGTTGATCTCTCTGATTATGTCCCAAGAGCTCTGGCTTCTCCAGAATCCCAAGCTGCAGACTTCTTGATGATGGCCTCCACTTGTGTGGGATGTGATGCCCTCTGGTAAAAGAGGAAGGAGGGATTAAGGGCTGATCAGAGCCTTTACTGAAGCTAGATGTGAAGAGAATTAGATGTGAAGAGAATAATCCTTTGGAAATTCAGGGCTGAATGAGACAAACCCTCATGAAGAAACTGTAACTTAGTGCAGGAGTGCACACTAGGGAATCTTGTCCAAGAGGAGATGGGTCATGTGGAGGGAGTGACGAAGGATGAGGAGAGATACACAGTGAGTATCTTAATGTACTATTGCTGTGAAGAGACACCATGGTCATGGAAACTATTATGAAAGAAAGCATTTAATTGGGACTTTATTTTTTTCTATTTGTTGTTGTTGTTGTTTAATATTTTTTCTTTTACTATTTTATTAGATATTTTCTTCATTTACATTTCAAATGCTATCCCAAAAGTCCCCTATACACCCCCCCCCCAGCCTGCTCCCCTACCCACCCACTCTGGCTTCCTGGCCCTGGCATTCCCCTGTACTGGGGCATATGATCTTCGCAAGACCAAGGGCCTCTCCTCTCATTGATGGCCAACTAGGCCATCTTCTGCTACATATGTAACTAGAGACACAGTTCTGTGGGGTACTGGTTAGTTCATATTGTTGATCCTCCTATAAAGTTGCCGACTCCTTTACCTCCTTGGGTACTTTCTCTAGCTCCTTCATTAGGGGCCCTGTGTTCCATCCAATAGATGACTGTGAGCATACACTTCTGTATTTGCCAGGCACTGGCATAGCCTCACAAGAGAGAGCTATATCAGGCTTCTGTCAGCAAGATTTTGCTGGCGTATGCAATAGTGTCTGGGTTTGGTGTTTGTATATGGGATGGATCCCTGGGTGTGGCTGTCTCTGTATGGTCCTTTCTACTGTCTCAGCTCTGAACTTTGTCTCTGTAACTCTTTCCATGGGTATTTTGTTCCCCATTATAAGAAGGAAGGAAGTATCCACATTTTGGTCTTCCTCCTTCTTGAGTTTCATGTGTTTTGCAAATTGTATCTTGGGTAGTCTAAGTTTCTGGGTTAATATCTGCTTATCAGTGAGTTCATATCATGTGTGTTCTTTTGTGATTGGATTATCTCACTCAGGATGATATCCTCCAGATCCATCTATTTGCCTAAGAATTTCATAAATTCATTTTTTAGTAATACCTTTCCTGGGCATATACCCAGAAGATGTTCCAACTTGTAATAAGGACATATGCTCCACTATGTTCATAGCGGCCTTATTTATAATAGCCAGAAGCTGGAAAGAACCCAGATGTCCCTCAACAGAGGAATGGATACAGAAAATGTGGTACATTTACACCATGGAGTACTACTCAGCAATTAAAAACAATGGATTTATGAAATTCTTAATTGGGACTTTCTTATGTTTCAGAGGTTTAGTCCATTATCATCATGGCAGGAAGCATGGCAACATGCAGAAAGACATGAAGCTGGAGAAGGAGCTGAGAGCTCTATACCGGGATCCACAAGCAGCAGCAGGAGAGAGCCACAGGCCAGGCTCGGGCTTTTGAAAACTTCAAAGCCCACCCCCAGAGACACACTTTCTCCAACATGGCCACACACCTCCTAAAATATACTTTAAAAAGTTCTACTCTCTGCTGATCAAGCACTCAAACATGTTTGTCTATGGAAACCATTCTTATTCAAATCGATACACTGTGTTTTGCCCAGAAATTAAATTGGATGCAGCTAAATGGGAAGTATTTACAAAATTTTATGTAATTATGATTACTGTAATACATTACTTTCATTAATATGCATTTATTTACCAACATAGGAAATAAATATTCTGTCATGAATCTTACTCAACTTTTATGCTAGAATCCAAGTTTAGGAACATAACAAAAGGGGTGATGGGGTCCCAGTCCCATTCTCATTTTGCTGAACATCTGCGATGGCTCCAGGGGACACAGAAGAAAAGAAGGGAGAGGAACTTGTCCACTGAGAAATTAATCAAATTTTTTTTGTTTGGTTGGTTTTTTCAGAGTAGATTATAAACTTACAGGTATTGTCTGACCTGGAATATTCTCCTCTACCTTAAACTGTCAAAAGTACAAGAAAGCAAAATTCTGAGGAGGACCATGGCAATCAGCCTTGTAGGATCCCTGGCAGCTTGGCTGTTGCTTCAAGATGTCATGGCTCAAAGCCAATCAGCTCCTGTCACACAGCAAGGGATCTCGATGAGCTAGTAACCTTGTGAACTGTTCTCTGGAGCAAGGAAGGTGAAATTATTTGAAAATAATTCATCCAGGCAACAAATTGGCTCATCACTCAGCTCACAAATCTCTGTTGACCAGGCTGCAAGCACAGAAAGACTTCTCCCTTTTGCAAATCTTCTTCTACACGATGCTAATTGCAGGGAAAATGCAGTTCCCCTTGAGAGTAAAATAATGAAGATAATAAATGTATAAGGAAGATTTCCAAGCACCAGGCATTTTTCACATAATATCTGTCTTTTAACAGTTGGGCTTGTTAGAGAAAGCTGCTCCTATACTACATGAAGTGGAACAGACTTCTGGGACATTAATAAAGTTTACAGGTTATACTAGTGGTCAATTAAGAAGGCTGTATTCAATTTAAAGGGGGAAGGGTCCAGGTCCAAAGGGGACAATTGGAATAAAAAAATATTACAAGAGATGCAAATATGAATGTCACAATAAAACTTAGTATTTTGTGTAATAAATAAATAGATAAATCTGTGTTCATGTTTATGTGAGTCTTTTTGCATGTTGTATAAAAGGCTAGCTTTTTTCTAAAGATATGTGGTTGTTTTTTTTCTGCTACTGTGAAAGCAAAGTTATAAAATCCATGAAGAACAAGAGAATCCTGCTGTAGGATTCTACTACGACAGGACTCACTTTTAATGTCTTATTTTTGTGTTTGCTTATATAAACATGAGTTAATTGATCACTTGACATTGCATCTCAGAGGCAAAACTGTCTGACACTCTGTGACACTCTGTGTCACACTCAAATGACCCAGTACATTCTCATTGCTTGTGTCATCTTAGCTTATTGTTTGTAAATGCCAGCTTGCTTTATCTGTAGTTCACCTTTGAGTTCTTCAAGAAAATGAGAACCTGAATGGGGAGAGGTAGGGATGGGAGGTGACTGTGTGTGGAGCAGAGATCGAGAGACTTAAGCAGAATAATGGAGCAGCAAAGAGAGAGCCAGGAATCAACAGTATGCAGTCCTGTGTATACTGTGAATATACTGTGTATACTGTGAATTCACATACTCATGTGAATATGTGGTCATGGGAAGGGAAAACTTCAGTTTGAAGGGAGGGAAGAAGGAAGGAGGAAAGGATGGGGGGAAGGGAGTGAGGGAGGGAGAGACAGAGACAGAAACAGAGAGATAGACAGACAGAAAGACAGAGACAGAGAGATAGGGATAGATCTGTACACCCTTACTTCCTTGCAAAAGCTCTAAGACTTTCTTTTCCCCACCCCTGTCCCAATTCTCATTTCTTTAAGCAGTCCTTTTCTGTGGGGTTTGGGTAAAGACTAGCTGAGGAGTAAGAGATCGGTGATTGGTTGAGACAAGAACAGTGAGATTTGAATGGGTTTGGAACAATCTAGTAGGAAGAGTAGCCACGGGGGAAGGAAGTTGTTTGTTGGTTTGTTGTTTTTGTTGTTTGGTAGGTTTTTGTTCTTTTCTTCAAAGGCTGAGCCTTGTTAGAGATGAGATTGAATATGAGTGAGCTATAGCCTGCAAGGATGATGACGAGGAAAAGCCTGAGGTATGACTTTCATTGCAGATGAGGTTGAATATGACTGAGGTGTGATCTTCATTGGAGATGAACGGGAACAAGGCCAAGGGGTGACCTTCATTGGAGATAAAGGGAAACATGAGGGTGACCTTCGTTGGACATGAGGGGAACATGACTGAGGGATGACCTTCATTGAAGATAAAGGGAAACATGACTGAGGGGTGACCTTCATTGGAGATACAGGGAAAAATGACTGAGGGATGATCTTCATTGGAGATGAGGGGAACGTGCTTTTAGAAGATGAAATGATTCACTACAGCAATATTACTTCTCCAAAAGTTCATATTCCTTGCTCTGCTCTTCTAGTTTTCTACTCTAGGGTAGCCAATAAATCAGTATTGATTTCTATTTATTATTATATACAAGTACACAGGAAGACATTGGTTAGACTGGCCTGAATCGATTATCAATGCCCAGTACTCTTCTCATAAAACTTACTGATAGTCAGTGATTAGATGTTCAACGCATATTTTTTAAAACTTTTTTGGGGATTTCATTTAATCTCAGAATTTTTATCCCCTTTTCTTTTATCTTGACAGTCTAAAGGGAAGAATAGTTTCATTTGATCTTCTTGCATGCTAATTTAAATTTCCATATTTTAATATAAAATCCATAAATACTCTGTTCTTTGTTCTTTTGATTTATCTTATTTTTGCAACAATAATTTCCAAAAAACTTCCTTGATGCTATTTCCTGTATCTCCATCTTTCCTCTTTCCTTCTCTCCCTTCCTTTACACTGTCTGCCCTACTTCTCCTCTCTGATTACAGGATCTCTTGCGAAGAATGATAGTTACGCTCAAGTCATGTTTGCTCCTGGTACTAATTCTGTCTCCCTAATGACTGCTGTCAGTTAACCTCTACGTATCATTTGCATATGGTCTCAGTTCTTCTGTGAGGACCTACGAGTTGATCAAATTTATAGGCCTAAATGTTTCCTAGGTTTTGAGGCAAACCTTTGTTTTCCTGGAAACCAACAAAGAATCTCAATGATGTGGTTTTGGTCCCCCAAAAGCCAGAGCACAGTGTTCGAAGGTTCGTGGCCAGGTAGGGTATCAAGCAAAAATTTCCAAAACCTTTCTTCCCTTGAGAGGCCAAGTAGGTAAAACAAATGTTTGAGGCTTCTGTGGGTTTAAAGCAGAAAGAACTGATGGCTACTACAAAATGAGAGGTTGAACCATATCGAAGATTCTTTTGAGGAAATAAATCTTCCACTGTAATGAGGCATGATCCTGCCTCTATTTGTCCAATTAATGAATGTTCTTTCATGGTGTGTATGTGGAGGTTATCTTGACATTAGCTATTTTCCTTTGGGTGAAACACTTTATGTAGGACACTGCCCTTCTTCTGCAGCCGAAGGACCTGCTTTGAATATCTCTTGGGTCAGAATTCCTAATTATTTCCCGAGATGCAGACTTGACTTGTAGTTTGTCCTGAGGGCAAATACTGCTACCTGCTGATAGGAAAATTCAGAAGACAGTATTTTTTTTTTTAGAAGCAATTATTAATTACTACCTTGGCCTGGCCAATTACATTATCATACAGTCATTCCTACTTTACCGCTGTATTTATAAGGATGATCCCTTCTCCAGCAATGCTAGCCTTGGTGGTAAATGTTAGCCATTTTGGGGACACATGATACACATAGAAGGAGACCTTGGGAATACATTTCTGCCACTTGCTTATTAAACAAAGACATAGGCCATCACCTTTAGCATATGACAATAAATAGTAACTGTTCTTTTGTTATTTCTGTTCATTTGTTTTTGTTTTGTTTTGTTTTTTCTTTTTTATTCCACCATCTCTATCTATATGGCTTTAAGGTGCCATCATCTTGGACTGATGAGAGAAGATACTTTTTTTCTATCATCAAATGGTCGGGTGATTAAATTGACACTTATAATAGTTACGAGTATTTGCACTATTTAATAAACCACACCTTTTAGTGACACAATGAAAATAAGAGGGGTGGTACTTGAATTAATTTTTATGAGTACATGAGAGAAAATTTTGTAAGGATAAAGTAGTAACCTGTGGAAGAAAATAAGATTATTTTCTGTTCAAAATAAAGGACGAAGGGAGAAAACCAACCCATAAGTGTTGACAATCTTTAGAATGACTTTCTGCTTCACTGCCAACCAAAGATAAATTCTAGAATTGCTTTGAGTAAAAAAGGAATACTACTATTGGCTTAACGATAACCTGAGGGAAAAGACATTTTCAGGATAAAACCCTGCTTGGTACCTGCTGTTCTGACTGGATCAGTCTGCCTCCAGATTACAATTTCATCTGACCAAGGTGACTCTTAAAATAATCATCTGTTTTCTCATTGGCCCAAGAATCTCAAAGCCATATCTATGGAGGTGGTAGAATAAATTAGAAAAAAAAATAAGCAAAAATGAAAAAGAAAATATAAAACAAAGTTATTGACAAATGTACTTACTCACAACTTGCACTAAAGGCACTTCTATGCCTTTTTGAGTGGATATAATATGACCGTGAGACACAGACAAAAGACTCATCATTACTGTACCAAAATACTGATAAAAGCATCTTAAGTCAAGAAGGGTTCATTTAAGCTTACAGTTGAAGGATGCAGTCCATCATGATGAAGAAGACGTGGCAACAAGGAAAGCTACAGCTGTGGCTGCAGGAGAGTAAGAGAGCTTTTCATGTTAAGACCTCAGTCAGGAAGCACGAAGTCATGAATTCTTTTTCTCCATTGGCTCTTTTTCTTTTGATTCAGTTTTGGATTATAGCCTGAGATGATGTTGGCCACATTCAAGCTAGGTTCTCTGTTGTCAGTCAAAGCTCTTTAGAAATGTCCTCATAGGGTGTGTCTTTTAGGAATTCAAATGTCTGTCAACTGGACAATCAAAACTGAGGCTGGGGCAATGGGCTCAATGATTAGATATGCTTGTTGCACATGCAGATAATATGGGTTTGGTTCACAGTGTCCATATTAGAGGGCACAATAATGCCCATAGATCTAACTCCAGAGGAAATGATAACTTTTTCTGATCTCAGCAGACACTCATACAAGTGTGTGCAGATGCATGTGTGTGCATAGGTATGACCCCCCTCCTTAAATAAACACTTTAGAAAAAGAAATCAAATAAATCTTTGAAAAATACTAGCCATCCTAGAAACCTGACTTTTGAAAAGCAAAAGCAAAGAAACAAGAACAGAAGAACAAGCAAACCAAACCAAAGAAACCGCACAAACCAAAGAATCCACACAAAGAAAAACAAAATCAAAACAGCCACACACCCCCACACACAGACACACAAACCAAAGAAACCACACAAAGAAAAACAAAAACGAAACAGCCACACCCACACACAAACACAAAGAAAGCTATGAGAGGAGTCTCCTCTGACACCCAAATGAGGAGGAATGGGCCAGAGGTACTCTCAAAAATTGAAACTTGTGCTTTGTCCCTGTGGGCGGGCCACTTCAGATAGGAACAGACAGGTAGCTTCTGAGATTAGAAGCCTCTGGATGAAGGCATCTCGAATCTTGGCCTAAAAAAGTGACACTGCTGAAGTTGTTGGTGTCAAATCTGATAGTAGCTATAAGACCGTGTGGTTCATTTAACTAGTGTATTTTTATGGGGTGAGAGTATTTTATATTTCTAATCAAGTGAACAACAGTGTTTATAAATGAGGGCTGTGTTGGGTTTTGTTTTCATTCAAACATGTACATTTCCCTCCTGATCCCCTTGGTGACCTTGAGAACATTTGTCATATCCCTGATCTGGGCTTTGATCCTGTGACTGTGAAAAACACAGATTATTCCTCTTTCAAGCAGAAGTGTTGGACACACTCCACTTACCATAGTGCGTTCTGGGGTAGACAGAGGGTGAGCTCATTTAGCCAGGACCTGTCGTGCAAAGGGCTGAGCACATGAGAACCTGGCACAAACGCAAGTTCACGTCTACTATTGAAAGCCAAAGGGATTTGGGGTACGATTGTTGTCAAAAGAAAATTGTTGATTGATATGGATTCCTACTGAACTCTTCCAACCCCTTACCTGTTGGGCAAATGGAGTTCTATTACAGAGTCCCCGTTAATCCTTTCTGTCAGGAAGAATCATCTGATTTGAAGAATCTTTCACTCACTTTTATTCTTCCATCTCTCAGTGTTACCATGAATTCATTCTTTTCCATTTTGTTTAGTCTGTTCTCTCAGTGGATTTTCTACAGGGAGATGTACCTTCAGGATTCTGTTACCTTGAGCATGTGATTATGCTTAGACTCTTTTTCTATCCATTAATATTTGAAAAAAACATGACTCTAAGAAGCTTTGCTAATTATCTATGAAAACATCATGCTTGTGTGATGGCACTTAAGTGTTTCCACAGTGGTATTTCCTCCGGGGCAGGGGCAGATAACATTGAAAAATAACTCTATTGATAGAATGCCCACATTGTTCTGGGGTTGCAGGAGCCCACTAACAACCTCAACCAAACAGGATGCCAGCAAACGAGTTTTTCCTTGAGAAACTCGAAGCTCAAGTGGTTCGCTACAGCTGATGAGACTGATTCTAGCCCAACATAATGCCTATTATCTCCCTGGGAGCACACTGGTGTGGATTCTGTTTCCTCTGCAACATGGTGAAATAATTTAAGATATAAATGATATATCTTTGGAAAATTGATTCTGAGAAAATGGAGGCAAAAATATGCCAGGAGGAACAGGAGCCAGATAGACGGTCTCCAGGGAGCCCTGCGGTTTAGAGGAGCAGAGTTTCTTTTTGGCTTTAAACTACATGCCATTAAGAATCCTATAAATACACTGCTTTTTTTTTTTTCAATAGCATATACTTCTGGGACCTCTTTCTCCAAGTTGTAGATATTCATATTATTCTGACAGCTTCTTCTCAGATTAGAAAACTGTCCACCAGAATTTTTTCCTAGTTGTTATGACTTGGAGCTAATAAAATCATACTCTAGCCATGGACTTCTGCCAACCCAAATACCGAGCATCTTTCATGCACACAGTTCAACTGTGTTGTTTTCGACATTTTCTTTTTCTCTCTGGTAGAAGAGGAAACATTTATAATCATATGTTAGCACCACACACTTAGTGATGCATTATCTGGATTTCATCTGGCAGTCATCTGTCTATCTATCTATCTATCTATCTATCTATCTATCTATCTATCTATCTATCTATCTATCTATCTATCTATCTAGATATATGGGTAGGTAGGTAGATAGATAGATATAGATATAGATATAGATATAGATATAGATATAGATATAGATATAGATATAGATATATAGATACCTGCATGGTGTGAAGTACTTCAAGAAAACTGTAACTGAATGTTACCTACTTCTTATAAACTACTGCCAGACAAACAAACAAACAAATAAAGTATAGGTTAAAAAAAATTAAAAGCCAAGTGACTCAAAATTTTAGCTTTTTGTGATGAACTAACTCTCAAGTGTCTAAATAAGTGGCTCAGTGCGTACGTGTGTCCATGCATATCTCTTCTCATTTCTGTGATCAGGCTATTTGGGTTAGGCTCTGACAAACATGGCTTATCTTCACACAGCTACATGGCTGTCGTAGAAAGCCTTGAGTTCCTCCCAGTATGGGCCTCTGTATGGCAGTGTGCATACAGTAGGTTCCTACAGAGTCAGTGATGAGACACACCCAAAGGGAACATATGCCCAATGTCATTTACAACCACAGTAGTGGCATCCTACCACTCCCTCCATATTGTATTGATCACACAACTCAAACCTGGAGAATGATGAAGTGGGGGGAGGAGGACTCTACAAGCAAGGATGTGCCAGGAAGCACTTGTCTGGGCTGTTTTGGAGCAAACTGAGCACAGTCACTCGCTGCACCACAGTTGGTGACGAGCTGAATTGGAGATGCTGGAATGGCTGGGGTTCAGGCAGAAGAAACTGATTGCCAGTTCTTGTGTCTCATGCTAATGATGTCAAGGTTTGCAAAGTTTGATGTCTCTTCTTGGGGTTTAGAGACCTTTTAAGAACAGAATTCGCTGGATTAGAAAAAAATGAAAGAGAGAGAGAGAGAGAGAGAGAGAGAGAGAGAGAGAGAGATCACCACCAACTTTTCAACACAGATTTAAAAAGTATCTGCACCACAGCACTTAAAATGAGACAATTTACTGATTGAGGAAATACTATGTCCCCTGCCTATTCAGTAGAGAAGAATTTCATATTTCTCTATTTAAGTTTACCAGTATTGGGAGAATCAGGTAGGGTCCTTGATGCTCACAAATTAAGCAACTCTCTCAGGCACCTAGGCTAAGTCATATCTTTACTCCATTTTTTTTTCTGTCCCCAGCAATATATTCAAAATAGCACACAGTTACACTTCTCAGTAATATTATTGATTTTGACAGAGTTTTTGGTCTGTGCCTACAAAGCCAGCATCAGTTTGAGAGAAAATCATGTTTTGCTTTCAGCCTGGAAATAGAGAAGAATCAAGTACCTGAGTGAACCAACTCAATGACCAGCAATGTAATACTCACACACTCTGTTTTCATACCGTTCACACCTTCTCCTACAAATGCCACCCCAGCGTTGGCTTCTGAAAACACAGCCCAAAGAAACATGACGCAAGGCTAGTTGTGAGGACAGCACACGGTGTTTCTGGAAAGTAATCATTTTTTATCCAAATAACCTCTAAAAGCCAAGCCTTGAAAAATGGAGAGTGTCGATAGGATTCCACTTCTTGGAGTGATTCACAAATGCACCGCTGGTTACTATGGTGCCTGGATAGAGACTAAGTATGCAAATGAGCGAGTTCTAGATGCGCTTGCGTGCTTGCATGTGCCCATGGAAACACACCTGTTGGGAAAGAATTCTAATTGTATTGTGCTTGCCCGGGATCTCTCTCATCAGTCACTTACATAAAGCAGTTTTTAATTAGGGGGACCCTGTACAGGGGAAACCTGCTGATTTAAATAAGCACAAAACTCCACAGAGACATACTAGCTGTGCAGGATGATTTGCTGGCTACAATTTTTCTGTTTGTTTCTCCAACTTTCCAGATGCAACATAGGCTCTTTTTAACTTTACTACCAGTTCTGAAACACTATAGAGATTTCTCCTCCTGTGAATGAAACCATATTTAATAGTAAGTATCTCTGCCTATTATCTTTAGTATCTAAAAACACTTGAGTCTGGAGAGATTGCTTAACATTTTTTGAGCATTTGTTGCTCCTATAAGCATTTCTCTTCAGTCGTCAGCACCTATATGGTGGGTTACAACCACCTGTAACTCCAGTTTAAGGCAATCTGATGTCCCCTTCTGGCTTTCTTGGCTACCTATGTCCACATGGTGCACATTCAAGCATGCAAGGAAAATACTCGTACACATAAAAACGAACAAACACCTGTTATTTATATTCCACCTTTAATAAATGTAAAAACATAAAATGAAATATTATTCTAATAGTGAATTATCAATTCTTTTTAAAATTATCCCTCTCTCATATAATATACCCCAACTGAAGTTTCCTCCTTCCAAACTACTCTCAGTCCACTCCTACAGATCTATTCCTCCCTGCTTCCCTTCAGAAAAGCGAGTGCCCTTTGGGTTAGCAAGTGAACAGAGTATAACGAGACACAATAAGACTAGATACCAACCCTATATCAGGGCTGGAATAGGCAGCCCATTAAGAGGAAAATGGTTCCAAGAGCAGAGAAAAGAGTCAGAGACAACCCCACTCCAGTGTTAGGAGTCCAACAAGAACACTAAGTTAACAATCATATATATATTTATATATATTATATTTAATAAGAAGCTGACGCATTTCACCAAAGCCTGTTCCTTTCTGCCTTGCTCATTTTAGTAAAGGATAATTGAATAGCTTCTTCCAGCTCATGGACCAAAGATTTGACATTGTCTTTGATGCCCAACAATCAATCTCTGCCCCCTTTCTCTTTCTCCTTCCTCTCCCTCCCTCCCTTCCTCTCTCCTTTTCTAATACCGTTACTTTCGCTTTCAAAATAATGCCTAAGAATGCATACCAATGTTACATAAAATTACTAGTTCTTACCCCTTTTCAGCTCTTACCCTTATTTTGTCTATGCCAACATCATCTATCACCTACGCATGTAGCATTAGAGAACTTTTAGCGACTTCTAAGGCCTCCCACATCTCATTTTGTCTTTCCTAAATCTTTATCATGCAGGAGCTTAAGTAATTATTTTAAACTCAGTTTGTGTCCACCCTTTAAGGAAGCTGTCCTGGCTTGTACCCGAGGGAGTGCCTACATAGGCTTTAGGACTTCAGACCTATCCTTTCCTTTTGGAGCTTTCGTCTCCCAATCCAGCCCCACTATTTTTGCTGATGCCTTCTGAACTCTGCTTGCTCTTAGTTTTGCATGCGTTGCTTGCATCTCGCATTGCTTCCTTTCAGTGAGTCCTTTAAGCAATCCAGGAAGGCTGCTTTCTCACAGACAACTGTCTAACATTCTTGACTGTCCATATGGTTGACTTATTTCATGTCTTTTGATCAGAGCTTGTCTGCCACTTTCTCAGTGACCACATCTCTGATCTCTGATACACAGTCCAGGTGACATTAAGTGACCCAGGTGACATTAAGTGACACTTACGCTCGTTCTCGAAATCTCATGCCTCTTATGCTGGTTCAATTAAAAATTGTAATTATTGAGTGAGTGAATAAATCCTTTTAGCCAATTTCTAGAAATATACCAGCAAGTAATGTCTTTCAGAAATATATGAAGGGCCCTTACTTACCTTATATATAGACTTATATAAGCATATTCATGTATTATCATCATATTACAAAAGGAAATGTATTGTTCTGGGATATGAATTTACTAACCTTCTGGCTGTTTTGTGATTATATCTTATGATTAAAATTCTGTAAAATAATTTTTCATGCAACAAGTGTCACAGACAACTACATATCCAATAGCAATATATTTTCTGTTTTGAAAAAAAGTGATAAGTTACTTTATTTAACAATTGTAGCTTAAAATGGTGGTACTTAACAATGGGAGGAACCAAGGTGACAGGGATTTTATTAACCTTCTCAGTTACAGAAAATCGAAGTTATTTTTTTAAAAATATGCATAGAAAGTTGTAGTTCAGTTCATCATTTGCTTGAGACTGTTTAAAACCCAACTCCATTTAATCATCGCCCTCATGTGACTTTTGGTTTATCACCGTAAGAATGAACTTATTTGTAAAATTAGGAACTCAAATGTTCACACACAGCTTGAGATGTCTCTTATATAAGGGACATTCACTCTATTCCTCAAAATCATTTTAGGCCTGAAGATAGAATGAGCAATGATAGCTGACATGGCTGAGAGCCAATAAATAGTGTGAATTATAACATAGGGGCACTGTGTAAAATCTCTGAATAGAGTACAAAGTGGTTCATCAGTTTTGTTGCTTTGTCTCTATGCTAAAGCTGTCCAGTGTGTTCGTTCATGTCCACTTCTAGCGAGCAAGCCATTGACTGTTGAACTTCTCTTTAAATAGCAGTATGCACAAGGAGATGCCATTAGACTGTGATCGCCCGTGTTTAATATTTATTGAGTCCCTATAGGGCTCTTGGGACTTTGGTCCAGCATGAAACAATTTGAAAAAGCCTGTACCTAATTAACGAAAACATAGTCCCTGTTCCCAAGGTGCTTATCCGCTAGTACAGACAGCATTGTCATGGGTGCAGAAAGAAAGTTAATTTTTTTTTTTTAAGCTAAGTGTGGAAAACAAGTACCTTTATGAAATGATAGGATTTATTTTCTTCTGCTCTCAACTTGTTTTCTTTGTGAGATCCTCACGTTACATGTCTGGCAAAGAATTAAGGCACAGGAACCTGGAAAAGGGACAAGGCGATGAGGCAAGAGAGAGAAGAGGATGCTAACAGATGGTGTGGTGGTTGCTATAGCGCTGGAGGGAAGGGACACTCCTGGGAGAAAAGGAATGTCTTCAAGTGGTTGCTACGTTTCTAGGCCTTGCAATAATATTAACGTACCTTCGTCAACATGATTAATTAATATTTAAATTCAAGTGGTGAAGGAGACCACACGGGGATGAGTCAGACATTGATTTCCTTTCCTTTGGACATGCTACAAGACACATCTGTAAGAGAGGGTAAGTTTGGCAGAGATTTCAAACCGTATCATAATTTATTAGGAAAGGATTCAAGAGGCATCCATATTTACACTGGCAGACATTGGGGGACTGGGAATAAACTGGGAAGTGATTATGAAGTATAGTTCCCTGTGTTCTTATAATGCCAAGTGGATTTCTTTCTTTTCTTTTCTTTCTTTTTTTTTTTTTTTTTTGTTGTTGTTGTTGTTGTTGTTTTTCGAGACAGGGTTTCTCTGTGTAGCCCTGGCTGTCCTGAAACTCACTTTGTAGACCAGGCTGGCCTC
>NC_034608.1:47078509-47097898 GCF_900095145.1 Mus pahari
TCTCTCTCTCTCTCTCTCTCTCTCTCTCTCTCACACACACACACACACACACACACACACACACACACACACACACACACAGGTACACAGACGTATGTACACACATGAACACATGCATACAAATGAACGAATGTATACACAATAACTGTACCTATGTGACATAGCTTAATTGACACTAAATAAATAATGTGTGAATCGATGTAGACTCCCAGAATGATCTGAGGATTTTTAATAATTGTTTTTCTCCAAACTGTTTAAAATAATGATGGACTGATGGCATAGGCTTGTTCTCGCAGTTATTCAGGGGAGACTGAGGCAGGAGGGTTATGTATTAAGGAAAAGTCTGGACTTCAGAGTGAGTTTGCTTCAATCTCAGAAAGATATGTGTAAAAGGGAGTTGAAAATATATTACTAACGTAGAGTGTTTTCTAGTTCACACAATTTCCTAGCTCCAGTGATCAAAACTAACAAATCAATCAAACAAAACCTCTGTGGGATGAAGACAATCCTTGTCCCATCTGTCTGGCATCTTTTCTGTCTCTACCGTGCATTGCCACTTTGAACTTTGTGTCACTCCACTCCACTCCACTTTGTAGACTTTTTAACCTCAAAGCTTCTTGCCATGTGCCTGTAGTATCTTTTTGTATTTGATTTATCCAAAACAGATGCAAGCTCCCTAAATTCTTCCACATCATGTTTAAATGGTTCCTATGAAAGCCACCTGACCCCACTGCTTGGTTAATGCTTCAGCATTTGTCTTCCTCTGAGATGGAATGGGAGTTTGTTCCAGATCGACCTTACACATTACTGCTTCTCCTGAAGTACTTGCCACGCGTACCTTCTAAAGTCAGAAAGAAGTGAAATTTTGTCGTGAGTTTGGTGAGTTCAGAATAAAATGTTTGGGTTTGATATATACTTGGAAGTTCCTGTATATTCCAATTTAAGTGGAACTGTGTCTATGAATGCTTAATATAGTGAAGACTTTCCGTTATACTAATAATATAAAGGGACAACTAAGCATCCTTTAGTAAATTATGCAAGGGAGACAAGGATAAGCCGCCCCGCACATATTTTGAGACTAAAGTAATGATTTTACTGTAGAAATGCTTTGTTCTTTGAGAGGTGAGGCACTAGCATAGTGCATATGTCTCTGTAATTTCATTGAATTTCCTGTGCATCCTAGACCTCTGCCCTGAGTTCACATCTTCCTGTGTAATACATCGATGTTTGGACCATGTTGCTCAGCCTCTTTTTAGGCAATTGTTTCTTTCAGGTGAGAATACTCAGTCATTTCAAAATTTTCACTAAGCTTTTTAATTGTGCTTCTCAAAAAAGCTGAATGTGTGAACTCACCACCGATTTTTTTGCTTTCGAGACTTCCCTGGTGCAAATGTGGAGCTGAGGTGTGCTAAGGCAGGAGGCATCATGACATTTGCTGGAGGCCTGAAAGATGAGGTTTGAGGAGTCTTCTTTCGTGGTGCCTGAAGCAGAGTTAAAATTTTCGAGAACACAGGAAAGAAGAATGCATGGAAGAAATTGCATATGTAATAGGAATCGGGGCATCATAGTTGTCTTCCAGAAGCACATCCCAATTGTCCAGAAGGATGACCTCTTCCCCAGATCCTTTATTATTATTAACCACCTCTTCTTAGACATTTCCCCTCTTCCATCAAGTACATGACCTTTAAGTATTAACAAAATCCTATGATAGGAGCAAGGGACATGCATACAATACACATGCACACACCCATGCCCATATGCACGCACAAACTTACACACACATACACACACACTTACACACTCACACAGCCACTTCTCTAATGATCTTTCTTTCCTCGTGCTTATTTCTTCTAACCTCCCCAGCCTTTGAGAAGTAAAGGTGTCAGTCCCAGGGGAGTTTGATCTGTTTCTCAGTGTAGGGGTAAGGGGCTGTTGAAAGCAATAAACCTTAAGAGCATATTCTGTGTTGCTCTGGGAGCTCCCTGCTCAGTACTTAGAAGCACATGGCTGACACTTGAGATTGAGGGTTTGGGAGTTAACCAATGTGCATTACAGCTCATGAAAAAGGTTCCCTTGTGGAATTAGTCATTTTAGTAAGACAATGAAATTTCATTGACTGAGAGGGCTAAACAAAACTTTAGCAGAGGTGTTAGGGAGCCAAAAGAGAAGATGCAGGAAAATTATTTTATAGTCAAGGCATTGCTCAGTCTAGTGTACTTATGGGATAGATTGTCTTTCTCTTGTGCTAGTCTTCAAGAGTCCACTTTGAAGACCTATGCCCAGAACTGGACTGGGAATTTTTTCTGTCCGTTTCCCTAGCTATTGACAACAACCTCTGGAATACCCAACGAACAATACACATATTGTCACAGCATCTTTCCCAGTGAGATGATACTCTTCACCCTGAGAAAAGATCTTTTCTGTGATCCTGCTTGATGATAAGATGAGTTGATGAACTGTATCAAATAATAGACAAATTGAAAATACCTTTATGATTTTCACAGTATTGAATGCTTTATTCCTTATGGAACAGAGCATTCTGAATAATCTCTCTAAGTGTGCTTTTCAAGATAAGTAATGGTTACAATACCAAGGATGATACTGCTAATATTCATAATAAAACAATAATGAAAATTAGAAAACAATTATTCCACTTACTTTGTCACACACTACATAAATTCCATTAGATAATCAGCCAGGAAGAAAGGATATATTTGATAAAGTCATTAGATACTTATCTATATCTTCTATGTGAGAAATTGGATAGATGCTCAAAAACCAATTCTTTATGCCTGAGTATGTAGGGAGTTTATATTTTATGAACTTCTTGCAAGCAGGCATGGCTTTCTACTCAGTGGGCACTGAGTGAAGTAATTCACTCCATTTCTGGTATGGGTGAAATATGCAAAGTGTTTGTTCGGAAGTGTGAAGGACACGCCTAAAGCATTTCAAAAGACCCCAAAGAGTCTTTTCATAGGTGAGCTTTCATGATCAAGATAAAATCCAAAAGCAATTGACCTGTGGGGTCCACTCTTCAGATCTTCCAAGAACAGTTTATTAACAGCAAATAGTCATGCTCTAGATACATGAGAGATAAACAGATTCCTTCCCATCACATACGCATTTTGTTTTCTCTGAAGCCCTAGAAGAAGGTCCCAAAACATATAAAAGATCTGGATGCTCTTGTCATCACATGGCTCAGAGTTTCTCAATTGACTTTCTGGAAGAGAGAAGTTCTATTCTCCTATATTCTGTTCAATTTGTGAGTTTCTTTATTTCTGCATTTTAGCTTATTTGGGCGATTCTAGTTAGTTCCACTGGCTTTTCCAGGAAGAATCTCTCTCTATTCTTTAACAACCTGAAAATCCATATGCTGTGAAATGAAATGCTACCTGTCTTATTCTTTGTTGTCACAGTAAAACATGCTTTCTCTGTCTCTGCTCCTTTTCAGAGACATCTTCCTATGGGCAGATAATATTTCTCTGTCTGGCTTGAAGAAGGAAATATCTACACAGACAACAAGGAGAAATCAGTTACAGGGGGTGAAAGGTATGCCAAATATACCAGGCAAATGCCTGTGGATGGGAGGAGGGAGAGAAGTAAAGAATACTTGCTTTCATTGCATCAAAGTGGGGTTCTGAACTTTGCCCATTGTTCTAAGAGATTGTAAATCTTTGCCATTGTCTTAATGGTGAGAGAAAACAGGCTGATATTGCTATAACTAGGTATCATAGACTAGGTTTAAACCTGGTGCTGATAAAGGTGGCACTGTTTGGAAAAAGAAAGTATTTATCATTATTATTAATTATTATTGTTGTAGTTTCATGGATCCAAATTTATTTTCAGCCCTGACATAATGTTGAATTTTCCAAGGAAATAAAAAGCAGACTCAGGACATGTTGGGACCTCTAGAGTCAATTTAGACATTTTGCTTTTTCAAGAAGGAAAATTAGTTGTAAAAAAAAGAAATCTCTGAAGTTCCTAGAAAGTTCCTAGACAAGAGTTAGGAAAGATGCTAGCATTAGCTGTGAGCCATCTATTACAGTTTCATTGAAAGCCGAGGCATCCTTTCTCACTGGCCAGCTTTCCTAAGGCTTATGGGGTAGCCTTGTCAAGAGCAGAGAGCAGAAGCCAGGTCCACAAAGGGAAGCTCCACACTCAGCTCATTATTTCATGTGTTCCCAGATAAAATCTGGGTACCACTCAATGGTGCATCCATTTGTAATATTTTCCCATGCCTCTTCAGTTATACCCACCAAAGTTCTCAGCATTTCAAAAGCTCTACATGGATGTCCTAAGCTCCATATGTGACCAATGGCACTGTCTCCTTGGGCACAACTCATATTTGTGAATTGTTAGGTATACAATGACTAATTGTATTCTTTAAAAATAACATGAAAGTGGCTACTCTTGATTTAAAGATATTTCTGCAGAGTTTTATTACGACAGCAGCCTTTACTGTGTGAGCTGCCAGGCACTGCTGCATGCCCCGAGTCACAATAGCAAGAACATTACGTTTACAGCAGGGATATTAAAATGTTTGCATCTCTTTTAATAAGGTAAAATAGCATGCATGTTTGGATTTAAATCTTTTCTTTCTCCACCTCTCTAATTTACCTAAATAAGCTATCACTTTATAAAGTGTATATAGGCATAGTAAAATACTGCCTGCGTTCTCTTAGGGTTCTGCTGGATCTGAGCATTAAATTGATAAAACATCGATCAAAAGAAGAAATATAAAATCGTATTTAATACAAGCTTTACATGGCAAAACATTATAGATAAGGACAGGAAAAGCTAAAGAGTCAACTACTTATGTGCTATGTTGAACAAAATGTACAAGACCATAAATCTGTAACAAGGTAAAGGGGCTTAGCCTAGGCAGTTAACTGACAGAGTGGCCTCCAGGACAAGGGCTAGCTGATTAAGGCTGGTGCAAAATCCCTGTCTCAGCTTTCTGTCCTTGACAGAAACAATGTTGCACCCCTCACAGGGGAATTTTATCTTCTGCTTTTAGGGAACGGCATGAAGGGCAGAGGTATCTTTTTGCACATGATATTTTTTTAAGTGCTTTTAACTTAATCAATATGCCAGAGTGGTGTATTTTTAACTGCTTTGTCTGTAACATTTTTTTTTTCTTGAGTCCTAACCTCCTGATAGGTACCAATTGTTGTTTCAGACTCATGGAATTTCTATTTGATGTTGCTCATACCTGAATATTTAAATCACGAAGCATTTGCTATAATAGATGTGAATAGCCCATCATAAGCATACATTACGTTAACTAGCTTGTGTGTGTGTGTGTGTGTGTTTGCTTGTCTGTTGTTTCTGGAAACGTGTGATATAGCCTTTGGGGTCATGAGAAAAACAAGAGGAAAAAGATAAAATATCAATTGGATTTTGTATGTTAATTAATAACTAGTAATTAGAGAAGAAAGAAAGACCAGTGCGGGGGAAGAAAGGTTATAGGTTCTTAGAAAAAAAAGTTTAGCAAAATCGGTTTTATGAATTAGTGCATCTTCTGTTCCTCACAGTACAGCACAGGATGAAGCCAGATTGAATCGTCTAAGCTTACTCTATTGCTTAACTATCCTAATCCTGGTATTAACTGATTGGTCAAGAGACTCAGCTCTTCAGGTCATGACCCCAGAGCGGACCTTTTGACAGAGCTCAGGCTAAACTGGTTAATAGGTACTATACCTACAACAGTGTAACCCAAAATGTGGCTTTGGAGGTCACTGAGAACCATATACAGAGGATGTAAGATGCTTTACTTTAGTAAACTTTGTGATAATTTAGAAACCTTGTGATAATTTAAAGCCAACATTCTGTATGTTGAACCTAATATTTTAAGGACTGGAGTCGTATATTGGATAGCTTATTAATTTTAATTATCTAGTAACTGACTTCTAGTGCATTTTACAGACATATTTGCTCACAATATATAAATTGATGCAAAGCACAACATGATTGGGCAACAGATGAATTGGAAGTAGTTGGCACGAACCATACAACCTTGGGGACAAGACTGTAACAGGAGCTGTTAGGCTACATGTGTTTAAGTGTCAAGACCTAAGCATTACACACTGGAAGATACTGGGGAAGCATATTAAACATCCTGTGCTTCATGTTCCAGGATGGGCAACACTAAGGTCAGTTTCTGAGGTGACCTTGAGTACATAAGGTGAGAGTATGGTGACTGGAATGGGGCGAAAGCGTTTGTTATTCTTGGCCATAGAGGAATAAGGCCATACATAGTCTAAGTAACAGTGCAGGTGGGGTAGAATCCATGAAGCCAGGTCCCTTGGCCCATAGTGAAACTCCCTAGAAATTTTTGTATGCAGAACGACTCTGATTCTTTAGAAAGCATGAGTTTTATAGTTATATTACGGGCTTCTTTTCTCTCAGTGTGCCAATGATGATAAAATGGTTGTTTGGAAGCTAAGACCATGCTCTTATCGCCTCCATAAAGTGATGTGCTTAGATTCTTCCTATATTTCAATGCCCATTTTAGCTGGTAATCATTTCTTTATTTGTCTGTGCCTTGTGCTATAAAGTAATTTAAGTGAATGCAGGGTGTTGTGGTTTCTCCACCACTGGATCACCCTCACTGCCCTTATACTTGACTGTCTAACATCCTTTCTCAACTTTAAGCATCAGCCACCAAGAGCAGAAACTGATGCAATTCAGGGAAAAACAGTGGAGTTGACAAGACTTTGAAATTCTTGCTTATTTGTCCACAATGAAAAGAGTAACTATCTTTATGTTGAGAGTGGTATGTGTGAGTATTGGCTCTCCTTTCAGTCCTTTGACCTCAGGCATGTCAGTGAAATCTGAGACTCAGTTTCCTTCCTGATATAATACTGACTAAGTTATATGACTGTCATGATAGCCAGTAACTATTTATATGTCTCATGATAGCCAGTAACTATTTAGTAATACTATATATTCCATAAAATTGTGTACATGTATATACACGTGACTTTGAAACTTTAGTGTAGATTACAGTCTAAAAAACAATCCAGGTAGTTATGCATTATTGCTCCCAAATCATAAACTGACTTTTGTTTTTTTAGAGCATTACAATTTCTGCTAGGTCACAGAATGACCAAAGAACATGAAAGAGTGGCTTGAACCGGGGCACCAGCTAAAACTCTGTATCTTTTTTTCCTTTTGTTTTAACAGAAGTTACAGTGATTTGTCATAAACATCAGACATTCTTATCCCTTCCCACTTCCAGAGACCTCCAGCTCCGCTGATGCAGGCAGAGCCATTGACCTTCAAGGCCCGATCACAAGCAATTGTGATTACTTTACTAAGCAATAGGAGACGATACTAAACTACCATATTCTGAGGCATCCAGAACATTCTGACATTTTTAGTTTCTGATGCACTCGCTTTTCCTACCGGCATCTTCCCTGGTGGGCTCGTTGCCAAAGCAGATTTGTCATTTTGGGGGATTGTTTTTGTTTGAGACTCTGTGGACTCATTTGATAAGGTGGATAATTTCAAGCCATGGTTCATCTTTTGCTCCATGGATTATGTTTGGGAGTTGGCTCACAAGCTGCCCCTCCCAGGGAGAAAAGAAAGTGACAATTAAGGAAGAGTTATAGACTGGGAAACCCTGGTTGACAGGCTCTCTCTCCAGGAATTAGCTAAAAAAGCAAAATTAAACGTTATTAGAAGGCAAGCGTCTGGCTCTCTTTTTCCTCTACCATGGGTAAGACTCCTCAGTGACCAGCTTGGAAGGGACCCCACAACAGCTGTGCCTGGAGATAGCACACATTGAGCACAATTAGAGTAATGGTTCTTCATTGCTTAAACAAAATAAAGGACAAGCTAGGCAAACACATTCTGCATTCCTCTCAGGCGTGGTTAGATGGGATAATGTCAGAAAACCTGGCAGCTTGTCTTCGCCATTGCCAGGTATAATAGAGTTATTTAATCAAGAGAAAAAAGAAAGGGAACAAAACATTTATATCATCTTCTCATCGAATAGTTTTAGAAAATCCCAGGACTTTGATCCATAAGGAAATCATAGGAGAAGCACAAGGGATGCTTATGGCATTATGGTTAAAAGAAATTTACATGATTCCCAACATGGTTGCCCTGTGACATCAGGGCTCTATTGAGTTGTGCCTCTGTTTTCTATCAACAAACTGACTAGAAACTGCTCATGCTATCAATATCACAGACATTTTGTAAGCCTCAAAGCCTCCCATAGATCTGAAGATGCTTGAAATGTGACTCTTTGTGATTATATCACTGGTGAAGGTACATTCAGAATCTGATGATATATAAGAACATATATGGAGAGAGCACTGGAATGGCCTTGATATGTTCCTTATTAGGAATTTAAAGCATAGACTTACTTCTCAAACAAACACAAGTGGACAATAAATATATGAAAACAATGTTTATCATTAGACATCAGGGAAGTGTAACTTAAAACAGCTTACGTTCCAACTGTAGCCTGTGAACTGCTACACTGATCATTACAGCAAGCTTCACACCCAAGGATGCAATTGTAACACGTATGTTTTTATGTTCTTAGCTTATGAAATATGTTACATTTTACTGACAATATTTTTTTGTTTTTTAATGTTTTTTAAATATTTTTATACAATATGTTATAATCTTAATTTTATCTCCCCCAACTCCTCCCAGCTCCTACAAAATACCTAAATAAGCAAATACAAATACAAAAATAACATTGAGTTCATTTGTGTTGGCCATTTATTGATGGGTATGAGCGTTACCCTTAAGTCTTGGTAATAGTCTCCATGAGACACCATTGGAGAAAATTAAATTTTCCTTAGCAAATGGTTATCAATTAGAGATAGCTTCTTGGTTAGGGATGAGAGCTGATGTCAATTACCTCCTCTCAGCACTGAGACTTTGTCTGACTTGAAGTCATGCAGGGTCTGTTCATGCTGCCATAGTTTGTGTGAATTTATATGTGCATATCAGTCCTGTTGTATGGTTTTTTCAATACTTTTCTTGATGTCACCTGCAATCCTCCAACACATACACACCACACACACACACACACACACACACCACACACACACACACCACACACACAAACACACCACACCACACACACACACACACCACACACACACACACACCACACACACAAACACACACACACCCTTTACTCTTACAATCTTTCTGCCCACTCTTTTGCATACCCCCTTAAGCCTTGGGGGAGGGGATTGAGGCAGACATCCCATTTGGTTGTGAGTCCAAAGTCTCTCACACTCTGCACATTGTCCATCAATGGGGGCTTTGTGTTTGGAGAAAAATCTCTCTGCTGATGACTGAATAACACAATGATCCATGGTATAGCAGAATGTCAGGAATAATTTTCCTTTCTTTAGCAGACAATAGTATTTGGCTTATTTTCTCTGACCCCCATCGTTTATCCAGTTACTTAGCTATGAAAGCAGTGTCAGGATTTCAAGATTGTGAAGAGGGACTTAAATCCCATGAAAGAGAAGTTGTTCACTATCACAATGTTTGTGCCAACGTCGTACCAGCAAATTATACAGGCAAATCATTGTTATAGATCCTAGGCTTGTAGCTTGGTTGGTAGTTCCCTGTTTCCTCTAGTAGCGATGGCATTTGTATCTTGGAGGTAAGCAACATATAGCTAATTGGATTTAATGATCACACAACAGGAGAGAATTTATGCCTAGTACTGTAAACCTAGCTAACAACTTGTAGCTGGTGAGTTCATGATACCCAGAAAAAGAGCCCACTGCTGCCAGTGTCCTAAACCATTAAAATTTCTAGCTGCATTCACAATATTTACTCTTATTTTAGACAGAGAAGTGTAGTTTTCACTCCTCATCCAAGAAAACTTCTCTCTGAAGCAGAGAGAGAACATCACAGCAATCCACAATTTGTCAGAATGAAGAATACACGTGTCCTTGGGGTGCCTATCCCCAGCTGATATGTCTGCAATAGAATTCTCACACATAAGACTTAGGAAACACCCTGGAAAAGGGGGAAGAAACTCCTTTAAGAGCCAGAGGACTGGGGTGTCTGCTGTGGGATTGTATCAGTTGTGTATCCCAGTGAGTTGCACACATGAGAATTCCATGATATGGTTGCCTAAACAAGACAGATAATGACAGCACCGGTTGACATTTCAACATTGGTGGGAGAAATCTCACCAGATATCACCCCTAAATGACGAGATAAGACACAGGCAAGTAACGTCTGCTGAGAGAGGGAGAAACAATTCTTTCCATGGATGTCTTTCAGATAGCTTATCCAACCCCAAATAATCAGCCTAGAACAGGTGTTCATATGAGCAACACTAGAAGGACTCCTCTGTGTGTGTGTGTGTGTGTGTGTGTGTGTGTGTGTTTGTGTAACAATAAGATAGAAGAAGTCACGAATATGAGAGAAAGTAGGAGCCTGTGGGAGGAGTAGAAGACGGGAAGGAGCAGGGTGGAAATGGTAATGCTGAATTCTAGTATTCATGTGTGAGATCCTAAAAAGAGATTTAAAATAAAAGTTTAAAATTAGCTCTGATTGAAGTAGAGAGGAAAGTGTGGCAATGAAGAACAACAACCAAACAAGCAGACAGAAAGATGCCTGTAAGGATGTGGGGAAAGAGGGAGTGTCATAGGATTGATGGGAACATAACTTTGTGCAGGGTCTATTCAAGTCCATCTAAAAGGTTTTCAAAAAAAAAAAAAAAAAGCTAAAAATCACATTATCCAGTTATGCCATACCAGAATATGTTAAGCCAAGGACTATAAGTCCTACCACAGAAACATCTGCAAATCCTTGTTTCTCGATCTCTCTCTCTCTCTCTCTCTCTCTCTCTCTCTCTGTCTTCTTTTTTTATTAGATATTTTCTTCATTTACATTTCAAATTTCTTCATTTACATTTCAAATGCCATCCGGAAAGTCCCCTCTACCCCCCTCCCTGCTCCCCAGTCTACCCTCCCTGCTTCCTGGCCCTGGCATTCCCCTGTACTGGGGCAAATGATCTTCAAAAGACCAAGGACCTCTCCTTCCATTGATAGCTGACTAGGCCATCCTCTGCTACATATGCAACTAGAGAAACAGCTCTGGGGGTACTGATTAGTTCACATTGTTGTTCTTCCTATAGGGTTGCTGACCCCTTTAGCTCCTTGGGTACTTTCTCTAGCTCCTTCATTGGGAGCCCTATGTTCCATCCAATAGATGACTGTGAGCATCCACTTCTGTATTTGCCAGTCACTGGAATAGTCTCACCAGAGACAGCTATATCAGGGTCCTGTCAGCAAGATCTTGCTGGCATATGCAATAGTGTCTGGATTTGGTGGCTGTTTATGGGATGGATCCCTGGGAGGAGCAGTCTCTGGATGGTCCTTCCTTCCGTCTCAGCTAGGAAATGACAACTACCTAACTGCCCATTAAAAATGGGAAAAATGTAGCATACCTATAGCATATAATTTCACTCAACCGTAAAGGGAAATGAAGCTTTGACAGTTGCAGAATTGGAGAGAAGTATGCCAACAAAATAAAGCTTATATTAAGATAGAAACATGTTTTCTCTCATACATATTACCTATATTCTAACGTTCATGTATGTCTGTTTATGTATGTATTTGTGTATGTCTTGGTGAGTAATTAAACTAGAAAGAGTCCATGAGAGAGGTAAAAGAAATATAAAGGGATAAATGGTGGTGGTGGTGGTGGTGGTGGGTGATGGTGGTGGTGATGGTGGTTGGGTGACAGAAAATATATTACAAATCACAAAGTAGATTACTTGGAGGAAGAGGGAGTTGAGCAAGAAAATGCAGAAATGAAGGAAGAGTAGTGGATGAGGTGAGGAGTAACAGAGGAAGTAGAATAAACATGCCATAATAAAACCCATCATCATATTTCATACTAATAAAACACAAAATAATATCTTAGAAATCACATTTTGCTAACTACCTCCAAATTCGCATCATAGTCTTGTTTGTTTTGATTTCTAAGCATGAGGCTTCTCTTAAGAAGTGTTAATTATGGACAAGATATTTCAGAAAAATTGTCTACCTGTCTTTTAGACTTTGGTGTTTTCTTCAAGAAAGTGGAAATTGACAGGATGATCTTAAAAGCGGATATGTTTTCTCACCTGCTAATGAGAGAAATATCAAGAAGAAATGAATTGGTTCTGACACTCGGCTGCATGTCTGTGTGGACCAGTGCTTTTTATTGTTGTTTTCCCCCCAAATACCAGAGAGGTGGGAAAAGAACAAGGAGACATTTTGGTTTATATTTCCTTCACTCCACACACTTGGGCCAAACACTAGGGTGGTGAAGTGTGTACCAGAGAAAGTTCTTACCTCATTGTCAACAAGAAGCAAAGATTGAGACCAAAAGAGGCAAGGGACAAAATACACACAAATGTACAACTAGGCTCTGCCTCTAATGTTTTCAGAACTGTCCAAAATAGTACTTTTGGGACACAGACATTAACATATGATCTTCCAGGGAACATTTCAATACATTCCCTAACAGTATGTTGATTTTAAATCCCTCATATGCATGGTAGCTGATGACAGTGTTGGAGGGTCCTGTAGTTTCTTCTTGGTCAGGAGGACTGGATACACACATACTTGATGGTTGATGTAATCTAACCTTCTTGGTTAGAAGAACAAGATACCACACCTACTTGATGGTCCATGTCATCTAAGCTAGTGTTCAGTTAACTTCTTAAATATTTTTGTCCTTTGCACCTGACTAAGGGAGACCTCCAAATATTTTTATCACGTTATTGTATGTAATTAACATATTTTTAAAGCAAATGATGACATTGGACATTCACATTTCTTTTTTACACCTCTTGGTTACCTTTCAATGAGGACAACAGATTTTTCTCCGGCCTTTGGAACACCAAGTGAAAAACAGTTTCTTCTCTAGTCTTGGGCTTGTTAAAGTAGAATAAGGTAGAAAAGACCAATTACTAGATACTCATTTATGGAATTATTTAGTGGTTTCCTTAAAGCATTGCTTGCCCTGCCTGTTTTTCAATCATGAATTCAGAGGCCACCTGGAACAGAAGGACCTAGAGGAACAGTTGACACAGTGGGTCATTACCCTTAACAACCTGCTGACTGCCATGTACTCTTCTGCAAAATATTGCTTGTTTACTTCTCCTTCCTTGTAGTTTTAGGGTATAAATTGTGAATACGAACTGGATCTCACATTGAAGCTTTTCAGAATCTCTCTGGGCTTAGGTCGACTGGTGACATCTCTCTTCCTCTCTCATTGGTTACAGAGATTCTTGCAACATTGCCAGCCTTCACACTGAAATACTACTGTCTGTTGTTCATGTTGAACTTTCTACAGAATTTTTTTTTCTTAAAAACCACAAGGCTTTCATTCATTTTTTTTTCTAGTCCAGATGTGGTATTCTTCTGTTGTTTTAGGAGTAAATCCATTTTCAGGATACTTGTGAGGAGCAGTATAACTGGGTTAATCACTAAACTTCTCTGATGAAGACATTATTGCCTATGACACACAATATAAGAGCATATAACACTGGCTAAGAAACATCAATTTGTAAACTGATATCAAAACATATTGTTTGTATGGCACTCAAATAATTTTTCTACATCTCCTCATATTATCAATAAGGAGATGATCTCTTTTCCTTTGTATTGGGCAGTGACAATATATATTAAATCCTTTGTGTATATCTTATACAGTTATTTTCTCATTTGCTTTATACAACAATTATGATATATTTGCATTGGAATTTATAACTTGGAATAGCAACTGGGAATTCTCTCTGTTATTTGACAGCTGTCACACCTTCAGTGACACCAGTTTAACCTTCAACCCTGGAGCATTTTCTGGTGATGGGTTAATTTCCCTATGCCATCCTCTAAAACAGAGACTCCAAATACTCAAAGGGTAGATGGCATATAAAGATTTGTACTTTTTAGTCCAAAGAGCAAAAATAAAAAAAAAAAACCAAATATACAATTTTAGGGTGTAAGCCATGCAAAGTGTACTATTCCTCAGTTCAGTTACCTGAGTAAGGGATTTAAGGGAAGAAAGGCTTTTTTAGTCAATCTTGTTTGAAGTTCTTGGGTCCATAGCTTTTAGGCCCATGGTGAGGCAGATAAACTCAGTGGGGGCACATGATAGAGTAAAGGTGCTCTTGTCTTCAGAATACAGAGGAGAGGGTGAATATTACAGCCTTAAAATATATGTACCCAATGAACTGCTACCTAAGAGGTCCAACTCTAAAAAGTTTCCTGAAACATTCTTTGCAATAACATGAGAAGCTCTGCTCTGAATCCATTTATGATTCTCATAACTTTGAGATTATGATTCCAGAAACCTAGAGGCCTCAACATATAAACTTGTGGTGTATGTTTAAGATATAAATAAAAATATTCCAAAAAAAGCAAAACCAAAACTGAATGATCTTAATCATTTAAAAGCAATAAGCTTAGAAAATAATTTTATAATAAATACAATTCCCAATGCAAGAACACTTGCGATGGCAGAGAAGCTAGGCATCTGGATTGCAGCTTTGTCTCCATTATGAAGTAACAATGGCACGTTGGTATATCTTCTAGCTCATAATCAGAGTTTTCATTTGTTTAAAAAATATTTGTACTAGATCTTTCAGCCCAAACCTCTGTGATGATTGCACTCTACAATGCATACTATCTATTTGTTGGAGACAGGTATAGTAATATAGAAAGATAATTCAAAAACATTTGTCTCCCATATCCAATCTTCTAGAAAAGATTTCATGTATCCTGAAATAACTGCTGTAGTAAGATGTTACAGTCGATTTTATGACTCAGAACAAAACTTATAGTGATTAACTTCACAGATACTAGTTCTCTTGCTCACCTTTAAGGATACTGGGTTCTTCTGGCTCATGAATGTAACTGGACATAAATTAGAGACTTCTAATTTCAAACATATAATTAATATGAATGAGAACTCTCAGTTATTAAGTTATCATTCACAACTCTTTACATATTCATCTTGCTGAAATGCTATAGAAAAGCAATGTAGTCCTTGCATGAAAGATGGACTTTAGTTTAGTCTCAAGCCACATTACAGTAGTGAGAGGCAGAAAATGAAGGTGCAGGGACCACCTTAATCATCACAGAGTCTTGTAGAATTTCCACCGGTCACACAAATTTTGCACCAACTTTCACATGGAAGTCATTATGTTCTATTTTATTCTTGAACCATCTGACATCTGTATATGGTCTATTCAAATTTTCCTCATTATTTGGCCATTACTTCTGAAACAGAAAGACTAATAGTTGCATAAACCTCACTATTAAGCTGAAATGACATTGCTGGCAAACAAACCCCTTAAGGGGACATTATAATTTCCTTTAAGACAACCAGGTTCCCTCTCTCTAATTTTTCTTATTACAATTTTGCCCTTTCACAGCTTGGACAAGAGTAGATGGTCACCATTATTCCAAGTGATTTTAAACATTTAGAGAAGACAACTGACAGAAAAGAGACAACATATAATATGTTTAGGTAGCCCTGTGTGTACAAGGTATGTTTACAATTCAATTATAAATAATAGCACAAAATAAGCTAATGTGGAAACAGAGTATCAGGGTGCCAGAGTATTAGGTAAGGTGAGGCCAAATCATGCTTGCTCATAGCTGTAGAGTTTTCATGTTATAGTTAAAATACATGTTAAGTGACATGGTGCCCTTAAGAAGATAGTGAAAACAATTGTCATGATTAGAGTACACATACCTTCGTAGATTCATGTGTTTGAATACTTGGCCATGGGGAGAAGCATTATTAGGAGGTGTGGCCTAGTGGGAATAGGTGTGGCCTTGTTGAAGGAAGTGTGTCACCATGGAGGTAGGCTTTGAGGATTCATATCTATGCTCTAGCTCTACCCAGTGTAAAACACGATCCTCTTCTGTTTCCTGCGGATCAAGATATAGAGCTCTCAGCTCCTTCTCTGTCCCACATCTGCCTGGATCCTGCCATGCTTCCCGCCATGATAATCATGGCCTAAAGCTCTGAAATTGTCAGCCATCCCTAAGTAATATTTGCCTTTGCAAGAGTTGCCTTGCTCATGGAGTCTCCTCACAGAAAGAATTAAAAAAAAAAAGTCCCTAACTAAGACAACAATTAATGCAGAAAATTGGTTAATTCCAAACCAAAGAAAATTTAAAATTATTATTATTTGAAAAACGATTGGAGTTGAAGAAATGTTGAAGTTGTTAAGATCATTGGTTGCTCATGCAAAAGAACTAAGTTCTGCTTTCTGGCTATGTATTTCCAGTTTCAGGGTATCTGACACCATGTTCTGGTGTCTATGGGTACATGCACACATATGGTACATACTACTACTGCTACTGCTACTGCTACTGCTACTGCTCCTTTAACTGCTGCTGCTACTGCTACTGCTACTGCTACTGCTACTGCTACAACTTACAAGTATTACATTTAGTCATTTAAATTTCCTTTGTTAAACTTTCTGTCCTGTCCTGTCCTAATTTTCCAATTACCTTTAATATATCTGAAAGTCGTGGACCATGAATGTATATTAATGGGAATATTTAGGCAATTTCTATATCAATTTAGTAAAGATGTATCAGCGACATTTACATGATCAAAGCAGACATGTACACTAAGATCTGTTTGTAGAGCAAAGGACAGTGCAAGATGTGACTTTTGACTAAAACACTGGCTAAGGAAGGAAAAGAAAAAGAAACGCCTCTGTGCCTCTTCTGTCTGTTTTATGTGCTGATCTACTGGAAGCATCATTCCAGCAGGTGTTTGCACAGCCGTAGCTTGAACTCTGTGCCAGTTGGCTTATTTGCACGAACTGCTATTTCCAATCTCCTCTTTTCTTTAAATGGGTGCTTCTCAAACAAGATTGCGCATTGGCATCCCTGAGGATTTGGACCGTCATGCCAGGGTTTGATATTAGATTAGGTGGATCTGACTCCATGTGCTACTAATTGTGTTTGTAAAAGGCCTCTTGGGTGATTTTATTGTGTTTCCATGGCCGATAAGCTTCAAAAGAGTTGGCCCTGTTTGTTGTGGTTAGTTATGATCTATTCTAAGCTCTGCCCAAGGTTTTTATTCTCAGCGTCCTCACACATGAGTCAGCTTTGTCTCACTATATCATAGAGCAGAGTTCTAGAGAAAAGACACTCATTGGTTTCATGGTTTCCAAGACGTTAGTACAACATCAGTTTGCTGCTTTGGGTCTATGAGGTTGCAGCAGGGAGTCTGTGTTGGAGTAAAACTTCTCCTCTAGCTCTAGGGTGGTACACAGAGAGAGAAAGAGCTTTGAAGGCATACCACCCATGACTTAAAAATCTCTCAGATGCCTCTACTTCTTAAAACTTCTACCTCCATAATAGGTACCAACATAGTAGGTACCCTACTATTGATCAAGCCCTTTGCTGGACCTTTGAGGGTAGGGAATACTTCTGAAAACTAAAGCTCTCATATCTTTAATCTCATATATTTTACCTATTGGGTTTGCTGATATCATTCCATGGGCATCCGCAGTTCTTTTTTTGACATCTGGCTTCAACGTCAATGAACTGAAAACGGGCTCTCCACTTTAGTAACATGGTTACTTATGAAATAACAATTATTAGGGGCTTGGCATTGTCCTTATTTCTGTTTGTTTATATCTCTCTTGGTATTGCTGCTGAAGAGTTTAATGCAGCTCGTTTCATCTGTTTAGATTACAATTGACATGTTTCCCCTTCAGAACTAGGTCACATAATTTTTTTTTATTAGTAACATGTAACTTTCTTCTCTAATAAACCTTCATACTGACACCCAATTAATAATGTCTTTATAACAACATGCACATGGATTTTATTTTTCCTCGAAGTAAGCTTATTCACTATTATATTTCCCAAGAATTTAAGAAACCATTGTTATCTGTATTCTTTATGATTTCATCACTCCCAGGGTGGCATTGTGTATGTGCCCCAGGGCATTTCAATTCTGCCTTTGTATTAGATCTACAAGGAGAATTTTCAACAATCATCCCTGGCCTCCTCACTCCCATCAAAATAGCACACTGTCTCTTCTCCAGAGGATTTACAAGGGAAAACATAAATATGTTCAGTTAGGTTTTCCCTTTCTTAAGAATCAAGGTATAAAGAACAATATTTAGATATTCATACATTGCAATGAATCTTTCATGAATGCAGGAAATCAGTGAACAATGCCTGGCATGAGAAAATCAGCAAGGAAAGGACAGGGACAAGAGTCCATATCCCCAAGCTCTCTCACTCCTCCTTCACTTGATGCCTAATCCAAGACGGTAAAAACAAGCTGGTCAGATGTCTTACCATAATGAGATGTCTGCTGACCAAATCTGGAAGCCAAGGAGCATGTGACTGCTGCAAGGCCCCACCTCCTGTGCAGGCCAGCTGTTAATAATCAGTGTTGCTGTGACATGGGAAGAGCAAACTAGGCGTCAATGTCATGGCTCAGTGAACAGAAACAGATATTCACCTCATTTAGCTGTAAAGCCATTTAGGTGTAATATCTGGTTGCCTTTGCTGGAGTTCAGTCCCTGACAAGTTAAAAAGATGCCTGACAGGTAAGCCTGTACCTCCTTGGGGAGATAAGAGGGGTATGGAGTGGCTGAGAACTCCAGGAGGAGATTAGTTCATTGAGGTTGCATTTACAAGCTGTTTGCTTAAAACTGTACCATTGAGCCTGCAGAGCTGACTAGCACATCCTTATGTGTGTTCGGCATCTGGACATTTTCCTTCCTGTGTTTCAGGTATCCCTCACCTCCACTGGTGCCTCTGTCTGATGGGAAATAGCCATCTTCCTGCCCAAGGACCTGTTAAAGAAATCAGTAATGCAAGGGAGCATGCAGGCCAGCCTGTCGGCTACTCATCCTTATGAATCATCTGGCCATTTTTTAGTTTGACAATTGCAGCTCATATATTTTAATATTGGTTTTGAAAGGAGAAATTGAGGAACTTCCATTTCTTTACAGCTGCCTGTAATTTCAACTTACTCTTTACTTATGTATGAAGTCGACTTCGGTGGAAAGGTTAGAGGCAGATGAATTTCTAGTATCAGGGCCTAGGAAAGGCCAATAAAATGTGCAATAATCTTAATGCTAAGGTCCCATGGAGCTGAAAGTGTGTTTTATATTCGTGGATGACAGTCTATGAAAGTGAAGACCAGGACTTTTCATATTTTTCTTTTTATCTTCACTTTTTTCCAATTTTTATTAGGTATTTACTTCATTTACATTTTAAATGTTAGCCCCCAAACCCCTATACCCCCCACCTGCTCCTCTACCCACCCACTCCCACTTCTTGGCCCTGGCCTTCCCCTGTGCTGGGTCATATAAAGTTTGCAAGACCAAGGGGCCTCTCTTCCCAATGA
>NC_034608.1:47098298-47102467 GCF_900095145.1 Mus pahari
ATCTTGGGTATTCTAGGTTTCTCGGCTAATATCGACTTATCAGTGAGTGCATATCTAGTGACTTCTTTTGTGATTGGGTTACCTCACTAAGGATGATACCCTCCAGATCTATCCATTTGCCGAGGAATTTCATAAATTCATTGTTTTTAATAGCTGAGTAGTATTCCATTGTGTAAATGTACCACATTTTCTGTATCCATTGGGTATTGGGAGACTCTCAGATCCTTGGTGTCTTGGGATTTTCTAATGGTTCAATCTCTTTTCCATGCCATACTGCTACTTATTTCTAGCCATTCTCCAGACTCTCTGGAATTATCTCCTGTCTCTTTTATGCCTGAGCCTACCCCTCTTTTTCCCCTCCACTTCTCCTTTGCCACCCAGCACCCTCCGTACCTCTGCTTCCAGTGATAATTTTGTTCCCCCTCCTAAGAGTGTTTGAAGCAACCATACTTTGGTCCTTCCTTCTTGTTAACCTTCATATGGTCTTTGAGTTGTATTATGTGTATTCTGAGCTTTGGGCTAATATTCACTTATCAGTGAGTTCATATCAAGTATGTCCTTTTGGATCTGGGTTACCTCCATCAGGTTCCATCTGTTTGCCTATGAAGTTCATGAATTCATCATTTTTAATAGCTGTGTAGCATTTCATTGTGTAAATGTACCACATTTTCTGTATTCATTCTTTGGTTGAGGGACATCTGGGTTGTTTCCAGCTTCTGGCTATTATAAATAAGGCTGCCATGAACACAGTGGAGCATGTGTCCTTGATATACATTGGAATGTCTTTTAGGTATATACTCAGTAGTGACAAAATTAGGTCTTCAGGTAGACCTATTTCCAGTTATCTGAGGAACCTTCAGATTGATTTCCAAAGTGACTGTAACAGCTTGCAATCCCACCAGCAATGGAGGAGTGTTCCTTTTTCTCCACATCCTCACCAGCGTCTGCTGTTACCTGAGTTTTTGATGTTAACCATTCGGATTGGTTTAAGGCAAAATATCAGTGTCAATTTTTATTTGAATTTCCCTGATGACTAAGGATGTTGTACATTTCTTTAAGTGTTTCTCACCCATCCAAGAATCCTCAGTTGAGAATTCTTTGTTTTGGTCTGTACTCCATTTTTAATAGGGTCATTTGGTTTTCTGGTGTCTAAATTCTTGAGTTCTTTGTATATTTTGGATAGTAGCCTCTATAAGATATAAGGTTGGTTAAGATTTTCCCCCATCTGTAGGTTGCCCTTTTGTCCTGTTGACAGTGTCCTTTGCCTTTAGTTTTATGAAGTCTCATTTGTCTATTGTTGATCTTGGAACCTGAGCCATTGGTGTTCTGTTCATGAAATTTTCCTCTGTTAGAGATGTTTGAGGCTCTTTCCCGCTTTCTCTTCTATTAGATTTAGTCTATCTAGTTTTATATGGAAGTCCTTGAACCACTTGGATTTGGCCTTTATACAAGGAGATAATATAGATCAATTTGGATAAATTGGATATAATGTGGATAAATATGGATCAGTTTGGATCCTTTTACATGCAGTCCTCCAGTTAGACCAGCACCATTTGTTGAAAATTCTTTCTTTGTTCTACTGTATGGTTTTGACTTCTTTGTCAAAGGTAAAGTTTCCATAGGTTCATGGGTTTAATTTTCGGTCTCCAATTCTATTCCATTGATCTACCTATCTCTGTACCAATACCATGTGGTTTTTATCACTATTGCTCTGTAGTACAACTAGAGGTCAGGGGTAATGATTCCCCTAGAACTTCTTTTATTGTTTAGGATTGTTTTTGCTATCTCTGAAGAATTGAGTTGGAGTTTTGATGGGGACTACATTGAATTTGTAGATTGCTTTTGGTTTGATGGCATACTATGTTAATTCTGCTGATCCATTAGCATGGGAGATGTTTCCATCTTCTGAGGTTTTCTTTGATTTCTTTCAGAAACTTGAAGACTTGAAGTTCTTGTCATACAAATCTTTCCCTTTCTTGGTTAGAGTTACAGCAAGATATTTTATATTATTTGTGACTATTGTGAATTGTGTTATTTTCCTAATTTCTTTCTCAGCCTATTTGTTCTTTGTGTAGAGGAAGGCTACTGATTTGCTTGGTTTAATTTTATATCCAGGGACTTTGCTGAAGTTGCTTATCAGGTATAAGAGTTCTCTGGTAGATTTTATATATATAAAATCATCTGTAAACATTAACTCTTCCTTTCTCATTTGTATCCTTTTGACTTCCTTTTGTTGTCTAATTGCTCTAGCTATAACTTCTTGTACTCTATTGAATAAATAGCAAGCCTTGTCTTGTCCTTGATTTTAGTGGGATTATTTCAAGTTTCTCTTCATTTAGTTTTATTTTGGCTGTTGATTTGATGTATATTGCTTTTATTATGTTTAGGTATGTGCCTTGAATTCCTGATCTTTTCAAGACTTTTAACAAAAAGGGTTGTTGTATTTTTGTTTGTTTGTTTGTTTGTTTTTGTTTTATTTTGTTTTGTTTTTGAGATAGGGTTTCTCTGTATAGCTCTGGCTGTCCTGGAACTCACGTTTCAGACCAGGCTGGTCTCAAACACAGAAATCTGCTTGCCTCTGCCTCCCAAATGCCACCATGCCCGACCTGGGTTGTTGTATTTTGTCAAAGGCTTTCTCAGCATCTAGTGAGATGATGATGTGATTTTTTTCTTTGATTTTTTACATCTATAGTATCAATGAATTTCCATATATTGTATTATTCCTACATTCCTGGGATGAAACCTACTTGATTGTTGTGTTTGATGGTTTTGAGGTATTCTTGGACTTTGTTTATGAGAATTTTATTGAATATTTTTGCAGAGATATTCATAGGTGAAATTGATCTGTTTCTTTGTTGGGTCTTTGTGTGGTTTAGGTATCAGTGTAATTATGGCTTTATAGAACAAATTATGTAGTATTACTTGTCTTCTATTTTGTGGAATTCTTTGAAAAGTATTCTTATTAAGTCTTCTTTGAAGGTGTGATAGAATTCTGTCTAAAACCATGTGATCCTGTTTTTGGGGGGGAAGGGGACTGGGTGGAAGACTTTTAATGAGTGCTTCTATTTCCTTAGGGGTAATGGAACTGTTTACATAGTTTATCTGGTACTTATTTAAAATTGGTGTCTGGTGTCTGTCTAGAAAATATCCATTTCATCCAGAATTTGCAGTTCTGTTAAGTATAGGCTTTTGTAGTAGGAGCTGATGAGTTTTTTTAATTTTCTCAGATTCTGTTATTACATCTCCCTTTCCATGTCTGATTTTGTTAATTTAGATACAGTCTCTGTGGCCTTTAGTTAGTTTGGCTAAGGTTTTATCTATCTTATTGATCTTCTCAAAGTACCAGCTCTTAGGTTCTGTATAGTTCTCTTTGTTTCTAATTGATTAATTTCAGCCTTGATTTTGATTTTTTTTCCTGCTTTCTACTCCTCTTGGGTGTGTCTGGTTGTTTTTGTTCTAGAGCTTTTAGATGTACTATTAAGTTGCTAGTATGGGATCTCTCCAATTTCTTTATGAAGGCACCCATTTCTATGAATTTTCTTCTTAGTACTTCTTTCATTATGTTCCATATGTTTGGGTATGCTTTTTCTTCATTTTCATTAAATTCTAGAAGGCCTTTAATTTCTTTCTTTATTTCTAGCCTGACAAGTTATCATTGAGTAGAGTGCTATCCAGTTTCCAGGAATATGTGAGCTTTCTGTTGTTTTTGTTGTTATTGAAGTCTAGCCTTATTCCACAGTGATCTGATAGGGTACATGGGATTATTTCAATCTTCTTGTATTTGTTGAGGTTTGTTTTGTTTCTGATTATATGGTCAATTTTGGAGAAGGTTCCATGAGAAGAAGGTATTTGGTATTTTCTTCGACTGTTGTGTCAATATCTTCTATGCCTGAGATTCTCTGTTCTGTTTTTTTGTATTCTGTTGGTGATGCTTACATCAGTAACTCCTGATATCTTCCCTAGGACTTTCATCTGAAGGGTTCCCTCCCTTTTTGCTTTCTTTCTTTTTTTTTTTTTTTAAATCAATTTTATTTTAAATATTGACAACAATGTTTACAGATGGGTTGGACTTTATTTCTTTTTATTATTATTATTATTATTATTATTTTCTTTATTTACATTTCAAATGCTATCCCGAAAGATTCCCATACCCCTCCCCCCACCTCTGT
>NC_034608.1:47102478-47104149 GCF_900095145.1 Mus pahari
CAAGCCTTAGTACTGCTCTCGGGCGCACTCCCCTCCTCGGGTGAGGAAAGGCGCTGGATGCCAGGCGGACACCCCTCCTCGGTCGGGGAGGAAAGGTGTTGGGTGTTGGATCGGCCTGCGGACAGCCGCCAGGCGAACACCCCTCCTGGGCGGGAGAGGCGCAGGACGATCGGGTCCAGCTGCGGGTCCCCTCTCCAGTCCGCTCTCTCCCCGGCAGTCCCCTTTTTGCTTTCAATATTGTTTCTATGTCCATTTTTATGTCCTGGATGTTTTTGTTTAATTCCTTTACCTGTTTGATTTTGTTTTCCTGTATTTCTTTAAGGGGTTAAATTTGTTTCCTCTTTAGAGCTTCTATCTGTTTCCCTGTTTTTTCCTGTATTTCCTTAAGTTACATATGTCCTCTTTAAGGTCCTCTATAATTTAGGTCAGAATCTTGTTTTTCAGGTGCGTTAGGGTATCCAGGGCTTGCTGTGGTGGGAGAACTGGGTTCTGATGGTGCCAAGTGGCATTGGTTTCTGTTGCTTATGTTCTTGTGTTTGCCTCCCACCATCTGGTTATTTCTGGTGTTAAGTGGCTTTGCTGTCTCTGGCTGGATCCTTTCCTTCCTGTGAGTCTACAAGCTTGGTTTTGAAGGAACTCCTGTGAGTCAAGCTGCTTCTTGGTATGGGCGTGGGGGGCGGTGCTGGATCACCTAATCTGTAAGTAGGCATGTTTGTGGACACGAAGGATAATGTGTCTCTGGCAGGGTTGATAGGTCCTGCTTCTACTGGTCCAATGAGGGTCCTAGTTAGGCCAAGTATTGGGGTTGGGCTTCTCTTATCTGTGACCATGGTTATGAAGGGCCTTCTGGGAGTCAAGCTGTCTCTGGGTATGGGAGGGTATCTCGAGCATAAACTCTGTCTTGGGCAGAGTTGCACATTGGAAGGAAGGCGGGACTTTACATTTTTAATATTTTCTCTCTCTCTCTCTCTCTCTTTGTTCCTTTTGATTTTTCTTCTATGATTTAAATATTAAGTATGACCCACTGAAAAAAATATAAATTAAAAAAGGAAAATAGAAAAAAGAAAATAATAAAACCAATACAGTTTAATGATTGAAAAGATGGATATCTTTAGTAAATGAGGACCTAATATGTCCTCATTTTATTTTTTCAATAATTTTCATTTTATTTGATTTAGCACCCAATTGGAAAAAAAATAATGCTAAATAAATTTCAATTTTCAAATGTTTACCAGCTGTCCTGGCATGAGCTCCATTTTCTTAAGTTGCACTGATTTTCATGAATGATCTTGCTTTTTGTTAACTGATATTCATACTTACCTAAAGCCTTTGATTAGAAACTCTACAGACTATGGCAGACAGTATCCCTTGCTACAGATATAAATGCACGAGTGTATACCTGTACCTACTCATTTCAATTCTTGGTTCAATAACAAAGATATAATAAAGCTTCCATTATCTCTCATTTTACTCTGACAGTCATAGGTAAAACTCAGAAGAGTCAGGGGAAAGTGGAGAGAAAAATAAATGACAAGAGATGATTTGTCCTTTTAGAAGTAAGTTTGCACTGACGTGGATGCTCACAGCCAGCTATTGGATGGAACACAGGGTCCCCAATGGAGGAGCTAGAGAAAGTACCCAAGGAGCTGAAGGGGGCTGCAACCCTGTAGG
>NC_034608.1:47104417-47122403 GCF_900095145.1 Mus pahari
AAAAAAAAAAAAAAAAAAAAAAAAAGAAGTAAGTTTGCGGATTCAAACAGCCACACATTTGAAATGTCCTGAAAACTTTACTCTGTCCTGCTTAAAATGTTTATATTGTGTTCTGTGGTAGGAATTGTATACACATCATCATTCCAGCATGCTTCAAAATGACTACATGTTCTTATAGGAACCTGTACTCCTAAGCTTCTCTTCAGTGTGTCATGTTATCATACCAACAATCCCAAATGATAACATTCTGTACTTGGAAGTCCTTTCTTCTCTCAGCTCTCTTCTCCATCTCCATCCCCACTCCTGCCTTATTCACACCCTTTCAGAGTACGGGATGAGACAAAGAAAGGTGAATGCTTTATCTTTTCTGGCTTTCCAATTCTCTGGGATGTCTTGAGAATATGTTCTTTCGAAAGCTGATTTTGTTCTTTCTTTTTCCATCTTCTGGAGTGGACAGTCAATATGACCTGAGTTCATTATGACTGACAATGCTAGACTTTTCCAAAGAAGATGTATTCTTCACTAGTCATTGAAGTCTACTTTACTGTTTGTGGTAGTCGCACCCATCTGAGATGAAGATGAGGAAAAGCAACCGAAATTGAGAGTTCCTTCATGAAGTTTGTAGAGTAACAGGGATGAAATCCAAATTTTATGGCAGTTTGGGGAGGGCCTCTTAAGCCCCTGTGACAACAGTGCTCACATAAAATATATGAGACATTGAAAACCAGACAGGGATGGTCTCTTCTCCACTCTGATGACTGGCAAGTTTTTACTGTAAAGTTCTGGTTAGAGTAGGGAACTGAATTTACCACTGGGTATCTTATAAGCAACAAATTTGGATTAGAGTCACATTAAACACAGACATTTGGTTCTTATGTGAATTTCCTGAGATAGAAGCTCAAAGCTATAGGACCAGCCACTGATAAAAGTTCCTCCTGAATTCTCTAAAAGCTTAGGCATTTTGAAAATTACAGAACCAAGGTAGGAATAAAGTAATCTGAGAGATCCTTAGCTTGGCATATATCTGACTTGGTTGGTGTAGTTTGGATTTCCTGATGAATCTTAGCTCTCTACTGCTGTGAATTCTTGTGTGACAGGCTCTGAGGTGAAACATTGCCAAATATTGCACCAAGAGGCCTTTCAATGGGTCATAAAAATGCTATAAAAACATGAAAATTGCTGCTATAAAAAAGACATAACAAAACAGGGAACCTCCTAAATTCAGAAGCAAAGAAAGATGGAGAAATGAAAAGCATTCCATGTGTTCCAAGAAGGTTGTAGTCACAGAACCTTCACAGCCACTTATACAGGAAGGTGTTATTTGCATTCAAAATATACTTCAGAGAATGTCTGAGCACACTTCTTTAAGTATCTAATCACCTGGCTTTTTCTATAATTCATTCTTAACTTGGGAACCTCTCTGTCTTTGTTGTCAAAACTGAACAGAATAAACCCATGATTTCCATATCTACTTTGAAAGGATCCACAACACCCCATATCACAGGGGAGAACAATTATACCTGTTTAATGCTTGAGAAAAATACTGTTAAAGGCACAGTTCATAGTGAGACCATCATTTTACAATTGATAAGGAACTAACTTAAGATATCCCCTTTATAACAAATCTGGCAGCTGTGCTCTTCCTTCGTCACAAATGCACCCTGGCTTCCATTTGTGCAGTTGATTTTCAGGGCAATTTCTGGGTATCCATTAACACTGGCATTTTGGGGTGAAGCGTGCAGAAGAATTCATTTTCCATATGCCTAGTATGCGGATGTGCCTGCCCTGAGATACAGTAGCTATGTATGCTACTGCTGTAAAATTCTGAACATGTTTAAGCACTAGTCATAAACATATTAAATAACACCATCCCAAGCACTCAGAGTCTGTCTGCTAGCTGGGCGAGCCCCTTCTATATGTCATTTTGATAGAATGTGCTTCCATTTATGCTGTTATTAGATGCAAAGTATTTGAAAAGATGCTTGATTGAATTGAATTCTGATTGCATCTGCATTTAGGGCTTTGAGATATTGCCTGTTTTCCTAAGACACACATTTTTTGTTTTCTTTTTAGTCTCACAGATATGTGCACACGTTTACAACCCCGTTATCCCCATCTTCTCTTTCTAAGCATGTCTGGATATGGCTTAGTCTTAACTCTTATTCTAAATTATGGTCAAGATGCAACAGTGACAAGTCAGTGTTCCGTAGGTGCTAGTTGAGTGGAAGTAAGAGATGAAGAAAAAAGAGAAAATGGAAGCCAAAGGGAGGTGGGGCAGAAAGGAATGAAAGGGGAGGAAATGTTTCCTGTATGTGCAGGTAGAGCCAGGATAGTGTGCACAGGTAAAAAAAAAGTCCATAAAATATCTGTGCGCATTTTATAGCAATTCCACTTTCCCCAGTTTCTCTTTTTTTTTATAATTATACTGGCTTGCTTAAACACAGTCTATAATAAGTACATGGGAAAATCCAAAACACAAAAGTTCACCAATTTTTAAAAAATATTTTTTTCAAAGGTATGAGACTATTGATTTGTTTCCCAAGCTACCTTAGAGCTGGCATGTTTGTGTATGCGCGCGCGCGTGTGTGTGTGTGTGTGTGTGTGTGTGTGTGTGTGTGTGTGTGTGTGTGCCTGCTTCTCCCTCCTCGATGTCTTGATCAAAGCCATGTGCCTTCCCAATCAACTCAAATTATAACTTGTATACCACCTGGCTCTGCCTCTCAGATGTGAGATGTGAATATGTTATTCATTTGCATGTCCAGACTCTATATGCTACCCTTCCATTGGTAATATCTGTTATCAAATTGACAATTCCATCATCACAGGGCTTGTGTTCAAGTAGGTTCCATTTTATTTGAGAATTAACAACAAACTATATGACCATTGAGAGTGGCAATCTCTGAACAACACAACGATAATTGTCAAATATTCCTTTTAATTAGTAAGTGGGATCATGGTGGAGATATCACTCTAAAAGCTACCCTTATAGAGGCCCCATGTTCAGCTCTTGGCACTTACTAGTTGTCTAGCAAAAATCCACAATTTAAGTTCCTGAGGTTTTGCTGCCCTCGTCTGACCTCTGTGGGCACTAGGCGTACATGTGCTGCACAGAAATACTTGTAGGTAAGAACATTCATACACATGACAGAATAAAAGAATGAATCTAAAATAATTAAAAGTTGAAAGCACAATAAGGTATCTTGAGCCAGAACACATTCACATAAATTTTATTATAGTAAATTATTATATCTGGTTTACTTTTGTAAGTATGTATTGCAAATCTCTTATGGTACTTCAGACATAAATTAAATTTTTATCATAGAAGCACAGCTTTACATATATAAAAATATATACTGGATTAGATCCAATCTGAAGTTTTACAGATGTGTTTTGGATTTTGGATTGTGTAACCCACAGAGAGGAGGGTGAGAATTGAAATTTGCCGATCTACAGGTCACTCAACTACATCTCTAAACACATATACTATTTTGTGAGGCTTTTTGAAGTATGTGTGCCTGAATATGTGTGTGTGTGTGTGTGTGTGTGTGTGTGTGTGTGTGTGTGTGTGTGTGTGAAGGGATACACATGTGGAAGCTAAAGTTTGGCATCAGGTATTTTCTTTGATTGTGTGCTACTGTATTTAGCTAGGTTTGATCTCTTGATGAACCTAGAACTCACCAATTTTTCAGAATTAGCTAACTGGTTTTCACTGGGGATCCTCCCATGAGCTGGGTTTGCAGATGAGCCACCTTACCCTCATGTTTTCTTATGTGACTACTGGGGAATCCAAACTCCTGTCCTCGCATTTGCACAGGGAACACTATAGTTGATCATCTCCCTGTCCTTCCTCTGCCAATTACTGTGATTATGTTTCTTATTGAAATCCTTTTCATAAGCGAAACAAATCCAGAGCAGATTTGATTGGTTCACATAACTGTGTATACCATGGAATATCAAGGCAATGTGCTGTGTCCATGTGTCTAGCAGATATGTCATGAGGTTTTTTTTTTTTTTTTTTTTTTCAAATTTATCTTCTTGAACCTTCACTTGGAGAGGTCATATCTCTCCATGAAGCTAGTGTTATAATCAAAGTCTGCATATACAACAATGCGATACTTTTATATCCCCCAAATGACTGAGTCATTATTAAATCTGAATCTTCAAAGATGAAAGAGGAAAGTTACATCCTGATAGAGAGGTAGTGCCTCTCTGCAGGGCATCACAGTTTGAAGGGGCTGATGTTATGAAGTATATGGCCCACATAGGACTGTAGAGCCAGCATAATCAGCACCCAGACAGTGCCTAGAAAGAACATTAACTTGGTTAACTGGCCACAGTGCAGATATGGTCTCAAAGCTTCTAACGCATCCAAGCCCCAGAGTTAATTGGACCCAGTGAGACACGGTGAGCTCATCAAATTTACAGAGAGCATATGTGTTACTAAGAATGCCAAGTATTCATCCACAAAGAAGGGACTGGTTGCTGGAGCTAATTGCATCTATGATTTCTAGCTAATAGATTTCCTGTGATTGTATACATAAAATGGATGAAATATCATACAGATGAATATAAATAATATAAATTCTGAATTTATATGAAGCAAGATACTTAGAAATTTAATTAGTGAATCTGGATGCGGAGAACAGATAATATTTGGCAGAACGGAAGATCTAAAACTTGTCGGTTACATAATTCCCACAGCCCTAGTCTCTTAGTTTTCTTTTGTAAGCATCCAGTTTCTTCCAGGAGCCTGAAGTTGAACACATTAAGTGTAAGGGGTTTGTCTCCATCTCCCACATCTTCCTTCTTCAGTATAACTGCACCCTTCTCTCTTTCACATCCCTTTGCTGCACCTCACGTTGCCACCATCTCTTCAGTACCAACTTCACACATCTTCAGGAAGTGAAGAGGGCACAGTCACTGAGTTTTGTACCATCTTTGCAAAATATGACTCCAGTACTTCTGATCCAGCTCTTTCCTCCCGTTGAGTGCCTTCCTCATGCTTGGAATTTTTAATAATACCCTAAAGCACTTTCCTGACTTGAATCTCTCCTGTGGACCTCTAACACCTTCCAAATGAATCCACATATCAACACCTAGTCAACCCCCCTAAAACAATAGACTTTACCTATTTGCTGAGGTCTTTAAATTTTAAAGAATGTTTTAGGTTTTAGTGTCTAAACATTTCAGCATGCCCTTTAAGATCTATAGGCATCCTATCTATTAAAAATGATTTCTTGCTTCCTCCATTTCAAATTAAGGTCCTTCTCTTCGGTCTTCTTCCACAGAAGTCTGCTTCCTACTTCACTTTCCTCTACAAGATGAGTCTCACCATAGCTTAATTTTCTTACCTCCTTCCTATATGATGTTTCAGAGCCTTGTACTTATTCTGAACTTGTATTTATGTCCTCTGTTAGCTATAATGCAGTTTCTACTCTTGGATTTTGGTATGAAGATTCCTCTTTACCATAGGAATGTGGTCCAAGATCACCAGTGTTACCGGGAAATATATGAACACAAGAAACAAAATAATTAGAAGAGTGATTGGTTGTGTATCCTGTTCCACCCCCCCTAAGGGCATGGCCTCTGGGGAGGCCCAGGGTTAGGCAAATGCAGTCTCAGATGTGAGAAACCTGAGCTGGATTTGGGGGTCTCCAGGCCTGCGACAAGCCAGGGCCAAGGGGGTTCTCTGAGTCTTAGACATCCAGGCACTACTGTGAATCTTGGAAGAGCCGAGAATGGTGCTGGGGAGGGGGGGGAGGCAGGGGAGGCTGGAGAGGCTGGGGAGGCTGGGGAGGTTGGGGGCAAAGTCTAGGCAGGGTCAGGGGAAAGGGGAGCTCTGGCTTCTCTCTCAGGGGTGATTGTCCTTAGCTTGGTTCCAATTGTCTACATAGAAGGCACAGAGAGGCCTTCTATGGGGCTCTGTAGGTGAAGACCCTCATGTTCCTCATGGCAGTGGTTCTAAACTGTTTATTGACTGTTCATGGTGGAAAGTGGGATGCATATCCACTTCCCATGGTCTGATCAGAGATTAAATACCTTTTACAGGGAGGAACAGCTGGGAAGGGAAGCTTATTGGCTAAACCCCTCAGGGCCTCTAGGTACCTCATTAGCATGGAGGACTCTATTCTGGGCCTACAGGAACAAGGGCCACATTTCCTTATGTGGGGAGTACAGTACATGTTCTAGTCCAAGAATCTGACATGGAGCAGGAAGACACCTAAGTCTCAGGTATGTGACCACTGAGACGCTGGGTCTCAACCCACTCTATCCACCAAGCTTCCAGGTATGATTTTACCATCCCACAGTTGGTGACTGGTCCAGAATAGAAGAGATAATGATGTTTTATAATGATGGAAATCCAAGAACAAGTAGGGTACATACTTTATACAGCCATAGGCTCTAGTTTCTCTTTTATAAAGAGACATTTCCCCCACAAACTGGATCTGCAATCTCCTACTGTACCAGTGCAAAAACCAAGTGACAAACCCTATATGCTGTTTCACTCCTATACGATATGCACAGGGCACAGTTTTTAAAATTTATTTTCTTGGCTCAGAAGCTGTCATGGACTCTGTTGCCTGCCTTTGGGACCCTTATCCCTTCTTGACTGCTATGTCTAGCCTCAATAGGAGATGATGCACCTAATCCTACTGAAACTTGGTATGACAAGGCTGGTTGATACCCATGGAGACCTCCCATTTTCTGAAGAGAAAGGGTGGAGAAAAGTGAAGGTGGATGTAAGGATTAGGAGGAGACCAGGGAGGGGGAAGCTACGGTTGGATGTCTATTTTCTTTGCATAGGAGTTTTATATACATAGATGCTGGTGTATCATGTATATGCTTGGCACCCACAGAGGCTAGAGAAGGCGCTGGCCCCCTAGAACTGGGATTACAAAAGGTAGTTTTCTAACTTTGTGGATCCTGGGAACCAAACTTGGGTCCTCCAAAAGGGCAGCCAGTACTCTTCATTGCTGAGCCATTTCTTCAGTCCCATATAGTAATATCTGTATAAGCAAGTCAGGAAAAATCACTCACAGTAACAGATGGGAATCAGAACAATGATAACCATATACTATAACAAATGTGACAAGTCCCTGTGTGCTGATTGTCTCTAAAAGCATACATTGCACAATGTGCTCTCAACTTTCATTTACAGGCATTTTATGATTCTCTTTAACACACCCAAGTCACCAGGCCAGTTTCATGCTATTATTAAGTAAAATATGAGTTTCATGAGCACAAACCTGGCCCCCCTTCAAAACAACTTCTAAACGATGTCTGGATGGGTAACGTACACACTGCGGATGTACTGAGTGAAAGGCAGATTCATGTCCCAGGTAGGATGGATCGGGACAATGTAAGATTTTACCACATTGGTTAGAGGTATGTGTGCACTTTCAAACTTATGATTTGTTTATTTATGGAGTTTTGTCTTTAATCTTTCCAGTGTGCTTAATTGTTAGTAAATGAAACCCAGAGACCAAAGCTCTGTGCAAGAGTACTGGTGTGACTCTAAGACTTTTCTCCTCTTTTTTGTAGCTGTCTGTCTTATGTGATTCAGTCACATTTGGCAAGCCAAGAGTGACTGCATTTTATGACATGTCACACTCACTCAATGACTTACAAAAGCATTCATGGGACACCTGTAATGAAATGGATCACTCTGAACCAGTTGATTTTAGAAGAAGATATACAAAAATTTATTATTTTCTTTCGGTTTCCTGACAGTGAAATCCCCACAACATTTTGAAAAACTCACGAGCAGGAAGCTATAATCTGTAGTGACTGAAGACTTGCCCTGATGCTTGTCTTCCCTATGTGTCTGTTGGGCATCCTGTCCTCAGTGACTTGTCAAGGGTATCCCCCAACTGAACAGAAGCCAAGCTCTCTGCTTATCTGCAGCTGCAGTCAATGACTGGATAATAGAGAATAAAGGAGCTCCATTTATGCATTTCAAGAATCTCATATGGTAACTTTCATTCCTTTGTGGAAACATTTGAGACCAAAACGGTAACCAGCCTTAATGACTGTCTACACTGCAGAAAGGGACATGTGTTTTTAAGCATTTAGCAAAACTTCAATTTTCAGCTTGGTCTGAAAGTATTAGATCTTGAGAAAGTATCTAGGTGGTCAGATAACTTATGTCCTTATAGCCAACAGGAAATGGTTGTACTAATAGTGCCATGAGGCACAGGCACGCATGCCATTAGGTGGGGATAAGCCTACAGATCTGTGTGAATCATAGCTCTGTTAGCTAATTAAATACCTGCCTAAATTGCCTTCAGTAAAACTGAAAATGCTGCTAGTGTTTATAGACTAGTTAGAGGAATGAATGACTTCAACAGTATAAAATATTTAGAGGAGTTACTTGCCAGTGGGTGAGCATATGCTAAAGATTAGGGTCACATACTATTGTATGACTGAACACACCCAGAATATTGATATGTTTTTTTAGGATGCGATTATGTCTCTAAATACTAACCACCTTGCTCTAGCTGTAACACATGAAGTCTTCCTAGTTTTGTAATTCTGATTGCGGACATTCATTGAGTCAGGTTTGTGTTTTGTATAATAAACAAAAAGCTCCTGTCTTGCATCCTTCCATTTATTAGATTTGAAACCTATTGAATCTTTCTAGAAACTCACCTGTATACTATATTAGTGTTTGTGAACCTTTCATGGTGAAATAAACATATCTATTCACCCTAGATATGGCAAAGGCCACAGTTAAAAGAAAATATTTCATCCAAGTCTAATCTAGTGAATCAGGTATTGTAGTTGGCTCTCCTTACAGAAGCATAGATGTGGAGCTAATTCCAGGACTGTGAACAACTTATGGGTGGCTAAACCAAAGATGAAATATCTTTGCCCCAAACAATTAATCATTTACACTCTAAGAGGTGAGTGCGGTCTCAAGGCCTCCCTACCCCACCTCCCATCTATAAACTCTCTTTTGAGAATTGGTGAATAGTTTGCTCCCTCATGAGAAAATGTTAATGAATCCAATCTTGTACAAGCCTCTTGCTGGGAATCATAGAGCCCAAGACAGTGATGGGCATGTTATGCTAGGTATTCCATACCCTAAGTTCTATGGGATCTAATATACATTGTCCAGAGAGCCCATTTCTATATAAAAGATACAGAATCACTACTGCAGATTCAGTATGAAATTAGAGGTTAATAAGATCAAAGGAATTACAATATATTTAAAATGACCTAAATATAGTAAATATCATAGTCATTAGATATTTCAAGAAAGCAGTGTAATTTCTATTAACTGTCAAACACGCATTAGCTCCTTTTCTTCTAGAATATTTTAAATTACAAATGATTTGAAAGATTCTAGATATGATTTTCTATAGAAGCACAGATAATTGAACTGGTTATAATGAAATGAGATTTTATTGTAACAGTTTCTACTTTAAGAAGAAATCATCCAGTTTTACCACTCTGATAAAGTCAGAAAATTTGAAAATGTTGTCAAATTTAGAGATCTTAATTTTTTTTCATATCTAACCTGTATAATTTGTAGAATGTCTTCCAAATATAGGCTTTTGACCAAATACTTCCCAGATATTACAGGTGACATACAAACAGCATTTTGCTCTTGGGTAGTGAGCTGTGCACAGACAGCCTGGTCCCCGTCAAGCACAGGCCTGGAACCTCAGAAACCCTAAGGGGCAGAAGGTTTCTTCTGGGCCCCTGGCTCCTGTCTAAGCTACAGCCTCCCACAGTCCCCTGCAGAGAGATATGTGGCCATCAGTCACTTGGACACTGCCCCAAGCTCCTCGTCTTCTGTCTAGACTCCACCCCCAAAGTTACCTGGCAATAGCCAGGTAGCCCCAGTCCACTATAAAAGCAGCTGCTTGCCCCCTCCTCCTTCTCTTGCCTCCCTTTTACTCTCTTGCTCTTACTCTTGCTCCCTTGCTCCCCCTCCATTTCCCCCTCTCGATATGTGGCCATGGCTGGCCTCTTCTTCTCCACACTCCCTCTCTCTGATTTTCTATAATAAATGTCTTTAAACCATGGACTGCCTCCTCTCATCTGGACCCGCTGTGCTGGAGCCATGGAGCAGGTCTTCCCCTAATGAGGCGCACATCTAACCTTCTGCTGGGAGGCCTCCCTGTGCTTCAGCCATGGCTCCTAGTCAAACCAAGCAGCCTGACAAAGAAGCCCCTGAGCTAGCCTAGGACTCTCATTCCCATGGTAATCTGCTAGAGCTCTCTCCTCCTACCCTTTTCCTGTTGGCCCCAGGGCCAGTCTGCCCAAGAGTCTCAGCTCTTTCACAACATATAGCAGCATCTGGGATGTCCAAGAGGGAGAACCTGTCATCCCTGGCCTCTGTGCGGCCCAGGGACTCCAGAACTGGCTCTTCCACAGTGCCTAGAAGTGTCTGTGGTCCCTAGGAATAGGAACCCAACTCTGGCAGTCCCGTGGGGACTCCAGACTGCCCCTTCCCCACCCCCGGAGCAGGATCCTGTGGCTTCGCACAGTCCAACACCCCTGAGCAGCCGCCTGGGGTCTGTGCAGTCAAACTCCCTGTACCAGCTCTGCCCAGTGGCCCTAGCCCCAAGTGGACTTGGGACCCCATTTTTGTCCCACATTTTGCCACTGGATGACTTGAGTCTTCTGTTTGTATGCAGTGGGCTCAGGTATATAGCTAGATGAATTATGAGCTATTTCTACTCAGAAATGGAGCATAAATTATATATATATATATATATATATATACACATTATATATATATATTATATATATATATCATATTATATATAAAATTCTATATACCATATATTTCCTCTCTTTTCTCCCACAGAGGAAAGATAATACCCACTAAAATATGATGGTAAGACCACCTTTCTTTGTTTCCATTCTGTGTAATTAAAGTTTTATTCCCTCTTTTGCAATTCTTATCAAATAAATTACAACAGAGCACACATTTTGGCTTTGATTCTTACATTTTCCCATTCAATATATTCAAAATACCTTTTCCTTGATCATCCATATGCTATTTCCTGAATTCAATTGCTCCTTTAACTTCTAGATATCTAAGATATCAGTACATGTTGGTGTTTTGGTATGGAACACTGAACATTATAATTACAATATTCTAATCTCATATATTTACATGTGTACATGGCACCTATAGTGAAGTTCCAGCTTGAGTACATCATTCACTGGAATTGTGACTATGAAGTTCCCACATCCTAAGATACCCTAATTCCAATATCTCTGCCTTTTATTGGGATCCAAGCACTCACTTTCACGTTTCCCTCACCAAATAGCTGGAAGTGCCATTCTCTTACCACATAAAGGGATGGGAGCAGAGACTCATTAAAAGTGTGTTAAGTGGGATTCATGAGTTGAGTATCAAGCATTAGTTTTAAATCAAAATTAGCAAATGTGACTGGATTTCTCAAGAGGAATAACTCATTAAATCTTAAACAATGTAGCTGTCAGGAGTCACAAGAAAACCTACATTTCTTTTCAAATATGTGCACAGTTGAAATGCAAAGAGTAAGCTGTCAGGATAGACAAGGGGGAGGAAATCTGTTACTTGGTCCTGGAACAAGTTAATCTGTTGTGAAACACCATAGGAGTTTCCTGTTCAAGAGGATTGATTTTCAACAGGCTGAGCAACTAAACTCATATCAATAGCCAAGTGAACCCCAAGGCCTGAATACAGATAATATATTTTACTTGTTGCAGAGTATTTATTTATATACTTGTTTACTTAGGATCAGAAAATGTGAAATATACCCGCATCAGCATTCTAAGCAGTACATCACCACACCCAATATCTGATCAGCATTTATTATTCATATTCAAGAAAAAAAGATTCAGCTCATCTCTAAAAACAATTCTAGTTCATGCTGATTCTTTCAAAGGGAGCCAATATGCAATGTTGTGGAATAGGGAACAAGACTAGTGAAACATACGTAATATAAAAATCACTCAAAATGTACAAGTATTCTTGCCATTGTGACTAAGACCATGAAGCCCATCAACTAATGAAGGGATAGTGAAAATGTGGTACATATACACAAAGACAAATACATAAAGATATAAACACAATATTTTTCTTATGTACTTTTTGCATATATATTTGCATATATATGTCACATTATAATTCTAAAATTGTTTTCAGAATCTTATATGTGACCACCACATGTCTGTGTTTAGATCATTTCCACCCAGATCTCTCCTCCAACCAGCTCTTGCCATGTTCCCTTACTCCTCCCAAACTTGTAAGATCACCTTTAATTTTATATATATATATATATATATATATATATATATATATATATATCTCCTACTGAATCCATTTGGCATTGCTCTTATTACTCATATGAACATGTTTTGTGGCAGACTGCTTATGATCAAGTAACCTATTGAGGGACTCATCCTTAAAGAAGACTGATTTTCCTTCTGTAGCAGTCATTAATTTCCTGAAGCTCTTTGCCTAAGGGTAGGGCCCTATAAGATTTCCCTTATCCATTGTCACATCAACTGATCTCTTTATTGTACAGGTCTTGTTTAGGCAGTTATATTGTTGAAATTTTATAGGTGCTCCTTTGAAGATATCTTAAAGAAGACTTCTTGTACCTTTGAGTGTTGCATATTTCCATGTCCTCTTCTATAATGTTTCCTTATCCTTAGGCACAGAGGTTGTGTTGCAAAGTTAGCATTTGAGGTTGGATATCACCCAGCCAGTTCTCCAAATTTTGGTCAGTCTTAAGCTTCTGTATGCAATTCATATTCTGTATAAAGTTTCTTTGATAAGGATTGAGAATATATATATATGTATATATATAAATTTAAGATATGTATAAAGATAAATATTTAGATTGCAATTAGCAATTCTCCTGTTTTATGAATATGACAGAAGTAAGTTATATTCTATGGTCCAAGAATAATATCAGCCACAGCTGAATACTATCAGCTATGTTTAAAGGATTAGAAATGAATTTTTTCCTACTGAGTAATTCTTAAGTCTTTACACCTTATGCTGTAACTCTCTTGGTCTCCCCTAACCAGTATCTCAAATTCAGGTTGCTTCTGCTTGAAATTGTTTTTTGTTTTGTTTTGTTTTGTTTTTGTTGTTGTTGGTGGTGTTAGATTGTCTATTGTTCTCAGTTCTTGCCCCAAGTGGCATAACTTAATTTTGAATTCACACACACACACACACACACACACACACACACACACACACACACGTGCGTGCACGCTCATTCACATGAACACAAACACTGCAGAATATATCTGGTTTTAACTAAACAGTTTAATGTGATTCATAAGAGTCTTTTTCAAATAACTTTAGTATTGCGTATCTCTCTTCCCTCCCTCTTGCTGTACACTGGCCCCTCTTTCTTCTTCCAAGTTATATCCCCATCCTGTTTTTCTCATTTTTACTTTCATGGCACCTGTGTTCCCTTCTCTAGGACTAATTTTACACTCTCTAATACTGCCCCATTTTATTCTTTTATTTTATAATTCACATCTAGAGATTCAGTATAGGGATCCAAAAAATTATCAGAACATGTGGTAATTTTCTTTCTTGGTTAGGTTACCTCAATATAAAATTTTCTAGATCCATCTGTTTATTATAAAGTTAATGATTTCATATTTACAGCTAAATAATATTCTATTGTATATATGCACCTCATTTGCAGTAATCCTTCAATTATTGATGGACTTCTTGATTCTGTTTACAATGGTGTGAATATGTTCATTTCATGCTAATTTTCTAAATTGTATAACCATCCCTAGTATTGTTTCCTCTCTTGCAATGATTCATACTGATCCCTATTGAAACACTCAACATTAACTAGAATTGTTTTAAGAGGTGAGCTGAATCTTTCTTGAATATGAGTAATAAAAGCAATTATGAGAGATTGGGCATCATGGTGTTCATTCATTGGTTGAAGGACATTTAGGTTGTTTCAAATTAGTACTATTATAATAAAGTAACAATGAACATTGCTGAGTTAGTATCTGTGGGTGGAGTCTTGAGATGTTTGAGAGTATGCCAAGAAGTTGTATCAATACATCACATGGTAGATCTACCTTGAGAATTCTGTACACTAATTTCCACACTGACTACCCATTTTCATTTCCACTAACACTGGGAGAGTTCCCATTTCCCTTTATCCTCAATATTATTTACTGTTACCCATTGTATTAGCTAGTTTTGTGTCAATTTGACACAAGCTGGAGTTATCACAGAGAAAGGAGCTTCAGTTGGGGAAGTGCCTCCATAAGATCCAGCTGTGGGGCATTTTCTCAATTAGTGATCAAGAGGGAGAGGCCCCTTGTGGGTGGGACTGGTAGTCTCTGGGCTGGTAGTCTTGGGTTCTATAAGACAGCAGGCTGAGCAAGCCAGGGGAAGCAAGTCAGTAAGAAACATCCCTCCATGGCCTCTGCATCAGCTCCTACTTCCTAACCTGCTTGAGTTCCAGTCCTGATTTCCTTGATGATGAACAGCAGTATGGAAATGTAAGCTGAATAAACCCTTTCCTCTCCAACTTGCTTCTTGGACATGATGTTTGTGCAGGAATAGAAACCCTGACTAAGACACTCATGTTCTTGATTTTTGCAATTCTTATAGGGGTAAGATGAAATCTCAAAGTCATCTTAAACTTTCATTCCTGTAATTGCTAAGAATATTGATCTTTTAAAGATATATTTTGATGGCCATTTCTTCTGGGGGATCCATCCCATATACAATCACCAAACCCAGATACTATTGTGGATGCCAACAGGTGCTTGCTGACAGGAGCCTGATATAGCTGTCTCCTGAGATGCTGTGCCAATGCCTGACAAATACAGAAGTGATTGCTCACAGCCATCCATTGGATTGAGCATAGGATCCCCAATGAAGGAGCTAGAGAAAGGATCAAAGGAGCTGAAGGGGTTTGTGGCCCCACAGGAGGGACAACAACATGAACTAGCCAGTATCCCCAGAGCTCCCTAGGACTAAACCATCAACCAAAGAATACACATGGTGGGACTCATGGCTCCAGCTGCATATGTAGCAGAGGATAGCTTAGTCAGACATCAATGAAAAGGGAGGCCCTTGGTCCTGTGAAAGCTCTATGCTCCAGTGTAGGGGAATGCTAGGTTCAGGAAGTGGGGGTGTGTGGATTGGTGAGCAGGGGGAGGGAGGAAGATATAGGAGGAGGGGGTTTTCAGAGGGGAAACCAGGAACAGGGATAACATTTGAAATGTAAATAAAGAAAATATCCAATAAAAAAGAAAAGCTATAAGCTGAAAACGATATATCCTAGCCATTATACATTTTAAAAAATTCTCAGCATTTCTAATCTTTTAATTATAACACACCAAATAACCTTTTCTTTCCTTGTTATATATTCCCTTTCCAATTATAACTGATACAGAGTTTTCAGTGATTTGAAATTTTGAGTCAAGAAACTATTACAGCTTCTCCGATTGATGACAGAAATCATTGTGCTTAGATTTAGCTTGCCTGGTCATACCCATGGCTGTATGTTACTGGGAAAGATGAGAATTGCTTTATGTGTACATGTATGTACATAAAAAGGACAGGTGATGTGAAATCTGACAGTTTTTTTTTTTAAGTGTTCATGAACTTGTCATTCTTTTGCTGGGCAAGTCTAACCAAGTCAACATGACACCCAGCACTTGTTTCTGGTTATAGAGAAAATTAGAAGACTTCATACAGGCATGAGATTATGAAGACAAAGCAAAAGTAATTTCAAAGCTCAGTGCTCCTTGGGTAGTTAAGATAAAGCAGGTCATCAAAGTTGGCTTTTCACATGCCTTTTCTCTCTCTCTTTCTTTCTTTCTTTCTTTCTTTCTTTCTTTCTTTCTTTCTTTCTTTCTTTCTATATTTGTGACAGGGTTTCTCTGCATAGCCCTGGCTATCCTGGAACTCACTCTGTAGACCAGGCTGGCCTTGAACTCAGAAATCTGCCTGCCCCTGCCTTTCAAGTGCTGGGATTAAAAGCATGCGCCACCACTATGGCACACATTACTATATTTAAAAGGATATCTAGTTCCAGAAAAAAGCTGTGTTATATCCTTTAATGGAGACAATGATAAAAAATGAAGTATAAAACTATTCTCTTCTTTACAGTAGAGATTCCTTCCAGTCCCACATGCATCACAATCCTATGTTTTTTTTTTTCAGTGCTATAATTAGAATGGTTTTCTTTTATTTAAACAGAGATCATCTTCAGTGAATTGTAAAGTCTACTTTGAACTATATTTTTTCAGACTCCAAGGGTCTAGGTATTATTCATAAGAAGGAAAAGAAATATATTCTTGGTAGGTTTAGCTATTCTCTTATCCAAAGGTACATCAGATCTTCCAAGTGTGTCAGCAAGACTATAACTAATGTGTTTGCCTCTCCTCCATTGACTCTATGTTATTAGTTCTGCCCTTGGATGTGACTCTGTTCTCTACCAAAGAACATGTCCTAATTTCTCTCTTTGTTAAGAAAGTCTCTATTGTGGTAGAGGGCAGTTTGTGATTTCCCCACACACTTGGCAGATATCCTCATTCCTAGTAATGATCACATCCACAACAGCAGTGAATATCAATGGTAACAATGCACCTCTGCAAGCTCTTTCCCAAGCTGATGCAATCTGGCCTCCTTGAATGGCATTCATTACAGCCATGTACCAAGATAATAATACACCAAAGCAAATGATGCCAGCCATCTCTCTATTTTACCAATTACCTCTTGGGCTTTGTTCAAGTGGAGAAAAAAAAAAGCATTCTGAATCCTGGATAAATTTATGCTCAGTTGGCAAGATTCTATGGCCTTTCACAGTCATAAGACACAGACTACTCTAAAGTCAGGGTGCACAGTTACATCTGGAACTCTAATATTCATTATAACCGATGATGTCCAGAAATACAAGAAAATTGATTTAAAGAGCTTTTGAATTATTATCTCATTCAAAATTATCATATAATTTTAATGATCAAAGGACAAATGGGCCCTGACAGGGAAGGCACAAAGATTCATGCTCACGAACACCACAGGACACTGCCTTCAACAGAATCCATTCTTCTACAAAGAAGGAAATCACGTCACAATTTTGACTTTATAAAATTGTTGAAGGTACCAGTGAGGGTCACAAAATGATTTTGTGTTTATTATAACCATGCCCCTTCTTTAATTATTGCTCAAGTTCCTGTCATATTACAATTGAACTACAAATTTTTTGGAAAACAAAAGATATAGCATAACCCCCACATATGGAGGGAATTATTACTTTTCAGTTTTACGAAACTCAGTGTACATGATGACAAAGGGGGAGGAAGACATGAGGGCATCCATCTGTAATCTGTACTTGGAAACTCAAAGCAGGAAGATAAGTTCAAGGACAGCCTGGGCTACCAGAGGCCATAATTCAAACAGAATAAAACAAACAAAAATACAAAACAAAAGCAAAATTGTAAGTGGGAGATAATCATGAGAAAGGAAACAAGTCATTGCCAGGGAGAGGGCAGTCTGCAGTAGCAACACAGCTTCTGGGACAGACCCTGTTTCTGGCCCCAGACATCCTGACACCATCCCCGACAAAGCAGAGGTGTCCGCCCCGGTGCACTCTCACTGCCTGAGCTGGTAAGGNAGCCAACTTTGCTCCAGTTCGCCCAGGCTCCAGTCTGCACTGGCGAGAGTGTGGACTTCAGAAGCTACACAGCTTTGGGACAGACAGAAGCAATCTAGCTTCTGGGACAGACACTGTTTCAGGCTCCAGACATCTGGGTACCTTCCCCTCTAGAGGAAAGGTGGCCACCTGGGAGGGCTCTGTTTGCCAGACCAGGTGAGAGAGACATATTCTGTCCAGGGTCCCTCAGAGTCTAGACTGTGGAGATGAGTGTGCAAACTGCAGAGGCGTCACATCTTCTGGGACAGGCCCNATTTTGGGCCTACATCTTAAGCAAGGAGGCAGATCTGAATGCCAGGCCTCTGTGCACCTTCCCTGCA
>NC_034608.1:47122414-47142687 GCF_900095145.1 Mus pahari
TCTCCTCAAAGTATTCCACAAAATAGAAACAGAAGGTACTCTACCCAATTCATTCTATGTAGCCACAATTACTCTGATACCTAAACCACACAAAGATCAAACAAAGAAAGAGAACTTCAGACCAATCTCCCTTATGAATATCAATGCAGAAATTCTCAATAAAATCCTCGCAAACCGAATCCAAGAACACATCAAAAAGTTCATCCATCATGACCAAGTAGGCTTCATCCCAGGGATGCAGGGATGGTTTAATATAAGGAAATCCATCAATGTAATCCACTACATAAAGAAACTCACAGACAAAAACCACATGATCATCTCGTTAGATGCTGAGAAAGCATTTGACAAAATCCAATACCCCTTCATGATAAAAGTTTTGGAAAGATCAGGAATTCAAGGCCCCTACCTAAACATAATAAAAGCAATATACAGCAAACCAGTAGCCAACATCAAAGTAAATGGAGAAAGGAAACAAATTGTTCAAATAACAACAGAATGAAATTGAAGCTGAGCTGAAGTGTCATAGAGATGATAAGATTTTGTGGAAGGCATCTGGAGCTCCTGTGATCAAATTACATGCTATTCATCTTGAAAAGGCCAATGTTTTGCATTAGCATATGTACCCAATGTACCATATGGGCCTTTTCATAGACATATTTACATACATATTAGTGCACATACAAAGAGATGAGTATAGAAGTACATAAAATTCTCTTATATATAGCATATAATATATTCTAATGACTCTATGCCAACTATTACAATCTGAATTAAAAACGTTCTGGTAATTATAACTCTTAATTAGTATACTATAAGTTGTACAATACTAATGATGATTAAACATAAATTCCAATGCCTGAGGGAATGAATTTTGAAGTTATTATTTTGAAAGTAATGAAAAATAGTTATTTGACTACTATAATAGTATTTATCCAATATATTCTACTTGAGCAATATTAGACATTAGAAAGTTAATATTTTATATGGTGTATGCATTTGCTTAACTTATATTATCTATTCATTACCTTCTGCCTTTCATATTAAAGAATCTGTGTTTACCAAGGATAGGACTTTTAACTTATGTAATTTGTGTCTTTGTGAGAGCAGTTCTGCTCACCTGGCTTTTCATTAGCTCTAGGATCTACCATATTATTCTTTACTTCTTTTAATTCATATATATATATATATATATATATATATATANACACACACACACACACACACACACACACAAATGATAAGGCACAGAAAACTAAACAGTAGGATCATGTGGTGTTTAGTTTTCTGTGCCTTATCATTTCACTTGATATGTTATCTATCAGATTCATCATGGTTATTTCACTTTAAAAGTACTAGATACTGTGCCACATTCTATAAATACCACTCGCCATTAGTTTACCTATTGATAGGTGACTCCACATCTATTGCTGTAGCATAGTTCTACAGCAAATCAATTTCTTTATGACACCAATTTATTTCTTTTTAAATACACACCCAAGAGATGGATTTCTGTTATATGAAAATTCTACTTTTAACATAATTTTTACAAGAGAAGAGATTCTGATAAATATCTTTATGTGCCTGGCTATAGTATTTCAACATGAACAAAGAGTTTATTTCAAAACATAAACATGATACACAATCTCTTCATAGCTGTACCAATGCAGATAGTACTTTCCCTTAACTTTTTCCTGTTTTTACTTAATCACTTTACAACCCACTCACTGCCCCCCTCCCAGCCACCTCCTCCCACAATCTTTCCACATCTCCCCTCTGCTTCTCCTCTGAGCAGGTGGGTGTGCCCTTCTGGGTATCCCTTCACCTGGCACATCAACTCTTCCAGTGAGGCCAGATATGGCAGCTCAGCTAGAAGAACATATTCCATGGGCAGGTAACAGCTTTTCAGATAACCCCTCCTCTAGTTGTTTGGAACCCTCATGAAGACCATCCTGCATATCTGCTACATATGTGCATTGAGGCCTAGGTCCAGACTGTAGAAGTTCTTTGGTTGGTGATTCAGTTTCTGAGAGCCACAGGGTTCAACTGTTTAACTCTGTTGGTCTTTCTGTTAAGTTCCTATTTCCTACAGGACCCCACAATCCTTCTTCCCATTCTTCCATAAGAGTATCCTAGTTCTATCCAATGTTTGGCTGTGGGTGTCTTCATCTGTCTGAGTCAGCTGCTGGGTGGAGCCTCTCAGAGGACAGCCATGCTAGACTACTGTCTGCAAGCATTTCAGAGCATTATTAATTGTGTCAGGGATGTCCTTCAGCTGAAGAATGGATTTTTAAAAATGTGGTATATCTACAGAATGGAATACGATTCAGGTATTTAAAACGAACGCATCATAGATTTTGCAGGGAAAGAAGTTGAGAATATCCTGAGTATGGTAACCCTGTCCCAAAAGGACATGCATGGTGTATATTCATTTATAAGTGGATATTAGTCAGAAAATATAGGATATCCATACTACATTCCACAGACCAAAAGAAGTTAAACAAGTAGGAAGGCACAAGAGAGGATCCTTGAATCTCACTTAGAAGGGGAAATAAAATAGTCATAAGAAGCAGATGGATGGAAGGAACTGGGTGTGAGGGGAATGTGGAGGGGAAGGGGGCTCAAGATCAAGTGTGGGGAGGGGTAGGAGAGATGGCCAGATGGCCATGAGCATGAATAGAAATCTGAAACTGATGAGGGTAGGGAGATAGTGTATATCATAGGAATGAGGCAGAGACCTGGAATAAGGGAGGTACCCATGCCTAAGATTCAATGGGGGTGAGCATAACAGAGCACAGCACTGGGGATACGGAACCTAAAGAGGCCACCTCCTATAGCCAGGCAGGAACCCCCCCAAGGAGCAATGGGCACAGAAACCTTTTGTCCCAAAATATATCCCATCTACCAGAAGTGCAGAGATGGGAAATGGAGCACGAACTGATGGAATAGCCAACCAAAAACCGGCCCAAGTGAGAGCCATCTCATGGGCAAGCACCAATCTTTTATTTTATTTTTTAAAAGCTTAAGTAAGCTTTACTCTCAGGGCCACAGGGGACTGAGGTCTCCTCATACATGTAATGAAGAATGACCTTCCCACATATGAGTAAGTTACTCTATAGGTTTTTGAGGACAGCTTAAACCTGATCAAATGGTTGAAGTGTTTAAGAAAAAGAGAGAAATGTTTTGTCCCTAAAGGGATACCACATGCAGGGCAAAGAAGAATTAGAAACACAGAAGTGCATGGCAGGTGGTTGGCTCTACCTGGTCTCTCTAGCCTAGAAGGATCAGTGTACAATTCCAGACAATTGGCTTTATTATGTAGGTAAAATGGAAGAGGATGGGAATCAAGATTCTATGTATTATTTCTCCTAGCTCCACAAACACAGGGGCATGTTGAGTTAAGAAACACAACAAAGATAGAAAATCAACCAAAATGGAAAGCTTTCTTTCCCCATAGACAGAGAAATAATTAGATAAATGAATATTTGGAGAATTAGAAATAGTGAAAAATTTACCAGTGTTTTCTCTCAGATTCACATCTTGGGCATCTGTGTGCCTAGCTAGTCTGCCATTTGAGATCCACTGATAAAGCATATTTCTTTGAAGGAAGGTGATGCTGAGAATGAAAAGGTCCAAAGCCAAGGCCAGTAGCCAGGCTTCACTTTATTAAAATTACCCTGGGAATCTTTTAATAAATAGTCAGGCCTTCTGAATTTCAGAGAAAATCTCCTCAAATGTTGTAAGTACTTTATTCTTCTTGTGTATGTTGATCTTATGAATGAAGTCTCAGGATGTGCTTCCTTCAAGTAGTGGATTCCGTCTAGGGCCATGCAGGAGGAATGACAAGTGGCTTTAGAATTCATGAAGCACCCTTCTCTTCAGCACAGCCAAGATGTGTGAACTTTGGTTGAGGCAGGACCACAAGGACTCATGTTCTGAGGACTTCATGCTGTATGGGGGTCTGCTCTGCTTGCTGTCCTCATGTCTCTCTTAATCTACAAATTGTCTGAAAACTCTAAATGGCTTTCCAGTCCATTGCTGGGTAGTATCTCTGGCACTCACAGTAATGGTGCTTGATCTCTTTTAAGTTTCTTACAAGATAACTTTTAAAAGTAGATAATAAAAGAATTAATCCTTTCTTTGTAATTGCAAATTACTGCCTGCGAATTAGAGAAAACTGGCTGAGAAAACTATACTGCTTGCTTAATGTATTTGTTAATCTATAACAAGTTGCTTAGTTATGAATATATATAGGTTCTTGGGAGTAATTTGTTTTCTTTACCTGCACTATGTAATGTTATTTCTTGTAAAGTTATTGGGGAATGTGCTATTTCTCCATAGCCATCTACTAGAAGAAAATTAAAACCTAATCACATTTTAATTTTATACTGCTTGAAATATTTCCCGGGAATATATAAGTCATGGGAGAAAGCATAAAGTCATAGGAACATTTTTCCTTCCATCCAACAACTATGTGTATGTATGTATACTTGTAAAATTTGTGTGAGAGTGTATTGAAACATTGTTCCTTCCACCCTCCAAGTGTGTGTGTATATATGTATATATATGAAGTTTGTATGAATGTATGTTGGAATGTTGTTCCTTTTATCAAATCTCTATGTATGTATATATGTAAAGCTTGTCTGGGTGTCTGTTGAAGCTTGCTCCATCCACCAATTGTGTGTATATATGTATGTGTGTATGTACGTATGTATGTATGAATGTATGCATATATATGTATTTATGTGTATTTGTTAAACGCTTGGAGACTGCTTGTTGAAACTTTGTGCCATTCACCTACCAGCTATGTGTGTATAATGTTCATGTGTATATGTACATATGTGTATGTATGAAACTGCTGGAGCCTTGTTCTAACCATTCATTATCTACATGTCTATATGAATATCTTTTTGTCTATCTGTCGGTCTGTTTGTATGTATGTGTATATGCATGTATGTGTGTATTATGGATGTATGACTGTATATTTTTATTTGTACATATCAATTTCTTGAAGTGTGCTGTTTGCTTCATCCATTCAGTGTGTATGTATATATATATATGAATTTTCTCTTTCCCCTTATTTCTTGCAGACCCCAAGGAGTTAAAAGGGTTCAGAGTTTTTGTTTTGCTTTGTTTCGTTTTTGCTGGCTACAGGGAGTGCTAGCCTCAGTAAATTAAGCTTTGTTCCCTCAGATAAAAGCCTGCTGAGTAATTATTCTAATCACTGGCTCCTATAGGCAGCACCCCCCAGCTCTCTCTGGAACAACCCCAGTCAGCAGCTCTAAGCACTGTCTCCCATCATCTGCCTGCCTCAGTTTACCCACCCCACAGATGCCAAAGCTGGCTGTTGTCAGGATCCTTTACCCAAATGCAAATTAGAACATGTCTCTAATGTCTTCTTTTAATAATATTAATAAGGAGTTCATAGGCTGGATGGAAGGTCCTGGTGGCATTTACATGTGTCCAGTGGGATGTGATTTAAGGGATGTATGGAGTACAGTCTTGAAGCATCCCTTCTGTGTAGGTCTCTCTTCCACTGCATCCGATGTAAGCAGCCTGTACTGTATATTTCCTAAAAAAACAATCAATTTCAAGGTCATCCTATTGTATAACTTAAACATACTTGAAATATAGATTGGCACACTTTTGTCATTTTGCTTATCTTTTATCTAACTTTCAGTATGCAACAGAAGGATGTGAGATTATAGGGGGTAGGTAAAAATTTACTGTGTTACTGGGTAACCATGTAGGCATTAGGTCTAGCTTAAACAATATATAGATTCCCTAATTAGCTCAAGGTTTTCTGAGTATAAGGCTATTTATATGGACTTTGACCAGTCACAATGAATGTTTCTTATATATTTATTCATTCCTAACAATCTTCAGAGGCAGATGATAGGAATCCTTTCTACTTGTGAAGTTGAAATTAAAGAAGGCTTTACATGGCTCGTTCAAATCACACAACTGGAAATTAGTAGCTACAGTACACTTAGAGTCTGCCAGTGTAACCCATTGAGATGAGTGTAAAGGATCTATACTATCAAATGAAGGTTCTATGAAGGTTCTTTCTTTCTTTTTTTTTGGGGGGGGGGGTTCAAGACAGGGTTTCTCTGTATAGCCTTGGCTGTCCTGGAACTCACTCTGTAGACCAGGCTGGTCTCTAACTCAGAAATCCACCTGCCTCTGCATCCCAAGTGCTGGGTTAAAGGTGTGTGTCACCACTGCTCGGCTCATGAAGGTGTTTCTTAATTCTACAGTTCTGACAAAAATTGGTTTAAAAATAAAATACATGTTTAAGGCTATATGGTATATTTATGTAAGGAGACAGTTTTGAGGACCTGGCATAAAGTTATCCCATATGTAACTTTAACATCAAGAGTATACACCTGGCCATACAATGAGAGATAAAGATACTCAAGATCACAGGAGAACTGTCCTCCTAGTCCCGTTAGAAGTAGGCTGTGCACTGATGTTATCTCACTGCAGCCGAGTCATTGTTTAATATGTTTTTCATATACAGTTTTCACCTTAGGCACTGTCTCAGAAGTTAAGCCCTTGTGATTCAGTTCTATTTGGTTTATGATAGAAATATTTTTTAATGTACTTGTACAGTATTAGTTCTGTGTGATATCATCTAAATAAATGAACAGACTGCAGTGTGTTAAAAATTAACAGGTTTGAATGTAAGATTTTTTTTTTAGATCCCTTATATACAAATTTGAGTGTGAATCTAAGTTGGTATGAGAATGTTATGATTTGAATCTTAAGCATTCTGCATAGGCACATGTTTTGGAAGCTTGTTCTCCAGCCAGTCTCACTATGTTGGTAGCCTGTGGGATCTTTAGGAGACTGAGGCTGGTTGATAGAGGCACATCACTGTTATTGGATACTTGAAAGCTATTTCTAAATCCTGGTTCCTGGTATATTGTGTTCTTTGGTCTTAGGTTAGGTGAGTCGACCTGAAGGACTATGACATGTTCCTGCTATGATGGTGTGAACGTTCCAAAATATCTTCACCACAATCAACTGAAACCCTATGAAACAGTAAGTCAAAGTGAATCTTTCCTCCCTAAGTCTTTTCTGTGAAGCATTGTAGTCAAAGTAATGTAGCAATAAGAAGTACAGGGCACAAAAATACATTATGTAAAACTGTAGGATCTATCATAGCCTAGAATTTGGTGATAGAGATTTTGGAATACATATGTATACAGGTACACATACAAATGTATAGTAACACTTATAATAATAATTCTTATGAAGAGTGTGTGCCTAAAAGCAGGGAGACAACTGAACTCCTGGTTTTCTGTGACATCACCTTATATCTCCAAAAAAAGATATGATGCAAAATTAATAGCCAAATATTGTAGTAAACAATATTTATGTTGGAAAAAAAAAGGAATCCAAGAGCTTAGCTAGACTTTCTCAATTGAAGCCTTTTTACCTTGCTCACCTTCAGATGGTCACGACCAAGCCTCACTGTTGATAATCCAGCCTAGTGGTAATGAACCTATTCTCCCCTCCTATAAGGGAGTTAGTGGAAATAATAAGTCTATGTCATTGACGATGCCTGGTTATTAGGTACACCATAGCCATTCTTGCTAAGAGTGCACATTCATCTTCACAGAATATATTATTTTCTAAAGAGATTTGCTATAACATATTGGCCGCTATTCTACCCATGATACTGGGACATGTGGTAATAAACCCTCCATCCAATTTCTAAGTAATTACAGTGCACTTGGTGGAACTCAATGTTATAATTACAATCATTCCTTGAAACTGAGTGTTAGAGTAGCTTTTAGCCACCCTGCCTCTGTTTGATCCACCCCCAGTGCTGTGCTTTTGTGTGGGACAGATCATGGTTAGTAACTATTGTTTGGTGGGACAAGTGGTCAATGATAAGGACAATGTAAAACGAAGTGCCTAAGATCATTCTTAAGGCACCACTGTCAACTGAAACCCATTTAATTCCACGCAAAGGAAGTACCATTAGAATTGTAAAATTAAGAAATTGATACTTCCTGCCCTTCCAGAAGACCTGAATTTGTTACCAGGTTTTCTGTTTGGGAGCCCACAATTGCCTGTAACTCCAGCGTAAATGATTCGTATCCGTCTTCTGCCTTCTCTGAGTACTTGTCCACACACGACTACTACGAGCTGAATAGTGTCTTGTTAACAGGACACAAGTTAGAGTCCTTTGGGAAAAGGGAATCACAATTGAGAAAATGCCTCCCTAGAACTGGCCTAGAGGCAAGCCTGGGGAGGGTTTCCTTAGTTACTAATTGATGTGGGAGGGCCCAGCCTACTGTGGGTGGAGCCACTCCTGGGCGGGTGGCCTTAGGTTGTATAAGAAAGCAGACTGAGCAAACAGTGAGCAAGCCAGTGAGCAACCTTCATCCATGGTCTTTGCATTAGTTCTTGCCTCCAGGTTCCAGCCTTGAGTTCCCACCCTGATTTCCCTGAATAATTGACAACAAGCTTTAAAATGCAAGGAGCCCTTTCCTCACCAATTTTCTTTTGATCATAGTGCTTGATCACAGTAATATAACCCTAAGTCAGATAGGATATATTTATACACACACACACACACACACACACACACACACACACATACACACACACACACACACACACACACTCACATACACACACATTTTTTAAAAATCTTATCATGGTATATCACACAAACCATATATAATTTCATAATTTGTTTAGAATGAGCATATGAGCACATCTTTTTTTTTTTTTTAATCACACCATAATTCGAGTGAGTGCTTGATATTGTATCTGCAACTGTGATCAGAGTTTGGAACTTATCTAAGCCACATCTCTCTTGGATTCCAGGCAAGAGCAAATTTCTGAAAGAAGACAGAAGGAAATGTATCTGGATATAGAGGTAGTAAACTGTGCTCAAATACAAATACACACATATCCAAATGCCCATCATATGGCAATGAAATACAAAAATTAAAGTTTGAGGAGAAAAAGAACACCAGGACATTTGACATTAGAGACATTTGTTATTATATATAGTCTTTGGGATGTTTGTTATGTTTATTTCTTTGAAAAATATTATTAGAATTTTGCTTCGTGTTGTATGAAGTTTGTAGACCATAAAATAATGTCATTTCCAGTCATATTTCATTTATCCCATTATTCTAAATGTATTTTCATATATATCCATAGCCCCTTCATCATTATACCCTCCAGCTGCTGGTACTAAGCTCCAATCATCTCTCTTTCTTTATCATAGCCTCTCTTTTATAGTGAATTATAGTCCTTGATTATGACCAGTGCTACCCATAGGCAGCTGAGTGGGGGCCATACAGCCTTGCATGGGCAATATTCTGGTAAGTATGCCCCTAGAAGAGGATGACTCTTCCATAGTCAGCAATCATCCACCATCAATGTCCTCTTTGCTAACAAGGAAGTCTCAGTAATCACTCCCCATAAATATTGGAATTTTGCCTGCCTGGCTCTTTTGCAGGTCTTGTGCAGGTGAACACAGCTGCTGTGAGTTAATGCATGCAGGATTTATGTCATGTCCAGAAGTCAGCACTCCCCATCTCTCTTCTTTATCTGCCAACCTTGACATTTTTTTCCCACACACTGTTCTGTGGTAGTCTCTGAGTCTTGGATGAGGGAGGTTAATAAAAATGATACTTCTGTAGCTGACCACTCATGGTTACTTCTACATGGCATTCAATCAATTATAATTTTCTTTATTACTCATTGAAATAATAGGCCTCTTTGACCAAATTTGGGAACAATGCAAATCTATGGGTTAAAACGCTATAATATTTAGAAGGTAATTTGATATCATGACTATTTTACACAACAGTAATCACCTCTCCCTTGGGCCTTTGATTTCATCCATCATTAGGAACTGACCAGTTTTCCATTGCCAGACATGAAACTCTTCCTCTGGACCCACTTCATAACCTATCTAAAAGTGGTGTTTAACTCTCATATTCACCATGCCACTATTACACCAGTATATGTGTGAGATGATTGGTGTAAACATTTTGGTAATATTAACTCTTTTAACCAATGAACATAGGGGACCAATTCATTTATTTGTATAGTTTTTAATTTCTTCATCAATGTATTATAGTTTTCCTTTACTAATCTATTATGAATATTACTCCAACTATGGCATTTCAAACAATTCAGTATCTTATGCTAATGACCAAGTCAATTGAAAATTTAATTTATTTTTGAAGAATGTGTTCTTAATATATAGACATTTTACTGATTTTTATGATCTGTGTCTTGAAAGTTTACTACATATGTTTGTTACTTCTTATAGTTATTTGGTGAGCCATTTATAGTTTTTCTTTTTTTCCTTTCTTTTTTTAAGGCATTTTTATTGATCCCAGAGACATCATTTGCTCATGAGCAATATATAAAATTGGTTTTAAGCATAAACTAAAAGGAAGTTAATATGCTCTTTTTGGTTCTTCATTAGCTAGATTATTCATTGTAAATCTTACCGAATTTATATCTGAAGGTGTAACCGTATGCTTGACCTCATTTTTTCTCTGCTAATGTTAAATAAATATCTAGACTGATTCTTCTTTTTAAATTTATTTTATTAGATATTTTCTTCATTTACATTTCAAATGCTATCCCTAATGTCCCCTATACCCTCCCCCTACCCTGCTCCCCTGCCCACCCACTCCCACTTCTTGGCCCTGGCGTTCCCCTGTACTGGGGCATATAAAGTTTGCCAGACCAAGGGGCATCTCTTCCCAACGATGGCTGACTAGGCCATCTTCTGCTATATATGCAGCTAGAGACACAAGCTCTGGGGCTACTGATTAGTTCATATTGTTGTTTCACCTACAAGGTTGCAAACCCTTTCAGTTCCTTGGGTAATTTCTCTAGCTCTTCCATTGGGGTCTCTGTGTTCTATCCTATAGATGACTGTGGGCATCCACTTCTATATTTGCCAGGCATGGGCATAGCCACACAGAGATAGCTATATCAGTGTCCTTGCAGCAAGATCTTGCTGGCATATGCAATAGTGTCTGCATTTGGTGGCTGATTATGGGTTGGACCCCCGGGTGGGGCAGTCTCTGAATGGTCCATCCTTTCATCTTAGCTCCAAACTTTGTCTCTGCCACTTCTTTCATGGGTATTTTATTCCCTATTTTAGGGAGGAATGAAGTATCCACGTGTTGGTCTTCCTTATCTTGATTTTCTTATGTTTTAGAGATTGTATCTTGGATATTCTAGGTTTCTGGGCTAATANCCACTTATCAGTGAGTGCATATCAAGAGAGTTCTTTTGTGATTGGATACAGAAAATGTGGTACATTTACACAATGGAGTACTACTCAGCTATTAAAAAAGAATGAATTTATGAAATTCTTAGGCAAATGCATGTATCTGGAGGATATCATCTTGAGTGAGGTAACACAATCACAAAAGAACTCACTTGATATGCACTTACTGTTAAGTGGATATAGTTTTTCTATATAAAGAATAAATAGTGTCTATTCATTGAGATAATTTTATTTTCTTTCTAAGTTTTTCTTAAAATTTATTTTGTTTTACATATTATGTTCACTCTTCATTTCTTTTGGTTTTAATTTCTATGGAATATACTTTTCTGTCCTTTCATGTTCAGGCATTTTGTGTTCCATAGTTGTGTTGGGGGGCAGTCTCTTGAAATGGAAATAACAAATCCAAAGTGATACAAAGCAGGAAATGGGGGCTCCAACTGGGGATGGGGAATTGAGGTCAAGATGGAAAGAGTATGGAGTAGGAACAAATAGCACCAAGGTTATTTGATAAAGCCTCAAGGAATCAAATTATTTTATATTTAACTAATTCTATACATAGTGTACATAAATATGTGTATGTGTATCTTAAAAGGAAATTATGCTACTTGCCTCAAAACTAGGAATGAGAAATCTCCTTTCAAATGGTTGGTCAGTGTAGTCCAAGTGACTTTCAAAACAGTATGGACTTTTAAGGATATCCTTGATATCCTTGTCTCTTAGAAGTTGAAGGTAACCCCGCTATTGTGAAAGACACCTCACACTTAAGACACATGACTCAGATGATTCCAGCTAGATGTAAACTGAAAGCTTCCTTCCTGTGATTGGGCTTCCATGGTACCAGAAATACTATATAAGTTGTCATGGAGGGAAGCAGTTAATATTCCTAACTAGCTGAAATATCCACGGCCGTTACTAGAATTTTAGCCAACTTCTGGATAATAGTAAGGACATGTGCCAAAAAAAAAAAAAAATAAATCACTACCATCACTTTTCTAGACAAGCATTTGTCCTAACTATATTCAAATATCTTACACCTATATCAACCAATAAGTATAGCTACCACCCCTCATCAAACACTCAGGTCTGAAAGCCCTGAGCTCTGTGTAAAATGGAGGACTCCATTTTTCAGCAGGGCTTCTCTTTCTATGACCTTGCTTGGGGAGCTAGACACTCCCATACCTTCTACTTGCAGAATATCACATAGCCTTGGTAAGATAACAGGTCCTGTTTCCTTTCACCATGTACCAGAGATTCAAGGAATGTCTTCCCATGCTAATGAGGCATCCTTCAGGTAATGACCATTGCCCACGCCGAATATTCCTTCCCCCTTTCCCAAAACAACATATCCCTGGATTCACCCCGAACAATGTTGATCTATCTATGTGAAGCTGAGCCCAGAATTGTTGACTCTGCTCACTTTGTCCTCTTGGGCTAGTGGCTAACAACCCCGAGGACAAGGGAGACCTACAATCAAAGAAGATACTCTTTATAGACAATGGAGACCATTACATAAATTCATAGCTGGACACAATACAGATCATGAGGGTGCCCAGTCCAACTGGATAAACCTACATTGCAGCTCCTGCATCTACAGTTGAGAGAACATTGAGGAGAAGGCAAAAATATTGTAAGAGACAGAATACCAGGAACTGCTATGAAAGCATCTCTCCTAGAAATGACTGCACAAACAAGGGTGGGACAATGGTAATTACATTGGACATGTTAATATGGCAAGGTGGAATTTTCAGGGGCCTCCCCCCCCTAGACAAAGAACTGTAGGCAGCCAATGACTGCAGAGAAAGGAAGAATAAGTGTCTCCCAAGGAATAGCACCCTACCTGACTAAATAAAGTGCTCATTCCTGAAACCATGGAAACACAAACAACAAATACAGATGCATCTCATTTTATTTATACTTGTGTGTGTGTGTGTGTGTGTGTGTGTGTGTGTGTGTGTGTGTGTAAAACAATAATAATCAATGGGGGATGGTGGAGGAAAGCTATGAATTTGTGAGTGAAAGGGTAATGAAATGGTTTGGAGAAAGGGGACCTGGGTGGGGCTGAAAGGAGAAAAGGGAAGGGAGCAAGAGATATATTTCCATTTCAATGGAAAATGTGTAAAACTAAGTATGAAAAAAATTAGTAGTTCCCAGAAATCAAAAACAGCAACAACAGTCTTGATGGAATGTTGCATAGACAGCATAAAGTAGGATTTTGTTTCATCAATCCATCCATTCAGCTATTCTAAAGCTTTAGTTTTTTAACAAGTTAATCCACTTATATTTAAGATAACAATAGGCAGAAAAGGAGTTAGCAGTGCTCATTTCTTTGGTTGTTTTATTATTATCTGTTCCTTTTCCATTCGATTCTACCTTTTACTATGGTCCTTCATGTTTTGAAGATGTTCTTCAGTAGTGATTTCTTTCCTCTGATCATTGATTTTTTTTCTCCCCAGGTTTACTGTATAGGCTCCCATAAAGCATTTAATAATTACAATTGTCTATGTTAAACTGGTCACACCTCTCAGTAAAGGACTCACCCTTAATCTCTCACTCATCTGTGTGCTATTGATGCTCCTCCCATTTACACGGCTCAGTTATTCATTGATGAGCTATTGGGCTGCAGCTATACTAACACTTTTTAAGACACTTTTGCTGCAATTTGGTTAATTTAATAACACCCTTACAGTATCAGAGTTTCTGAATCTTGGCTAAATTCTTACCTCCATGTTGATTTACGAGTCATCTATTTCATGTTGCTAATATCTGTTCATTTCTCCTGAAAGACTTTTTGAAAAACATTCCTATAAGGCAGATTTTGTGTTGGATTAATTTCCCCCACATTTTGGATGGTTTTTTTTTTTTAAATTTTTTATTCTGCTTCCTGAACTTCCAACTGCAGGGCTTATCTCACTTGACAATTTTCATAGCTTACATGGGTTTTCTTTGCTAGTCCATCCTTTTCTGTATTGGTTCCTTTGGAAATTTTCTTATTACCTGTCTTTGTCCTAAGGCTTATTCCTGTTGATTAAACTTGCCTCCCAGGTTACAACTAGATTTTTTTCAGTTCATCAGTTATGTTCTTTAAGGTAAGCATAGTGTTCACTGTTTCTACTTTTCTTATTGATGTGTTTCAGTTTTTGTGGTAAATTCCTAATACCACTCACTATTCTGATGTCTATTTCACTCCATTCCTTTAAAGCAGTTTTATAAATACTATTAATAAGATTAATAAGTTTTGAGACAGACTATTCTTACTCAGCTCTGTTTGGCAAACACCTCAAGATCCCTTCTCTCATCTCTGGATCATGAGGCGTGCAGACACATACTACCATACCTAATTTAAAACAATTAATTTGAATTAAATTTCTTATCAAGAAGTTTATAGATATCTTAGTATGTATGTGAAGGGGGGAGTTCAATGAGAAGAGTCATTCGCTATACTGTTTCTTGTGAAAGAGTGGGATTTCTGGTGGAGTTCATGAGTGAACTTGCTGCTAGAATCCTTTGGGTTGTCATGGCCAGCAGAAGAAATAGAGTGCTATTTCTCTGGTTACAACCTTGTTCCTGGGTCTGTGCATTTAATCTGGATTTATTGATACATACCTAGATATTGGATCTTTTAGGGTGGGTCTGAGTTTTGGATTCATGGGTCCTGACTTGGTAGTAGAGTTTATTAGAGAGGATCATTTCACTTGGTCTGTGTGAGAACAATAAACTTTCTGAGGGGTGGAACATGTACTCTATGTTAAAAGAGGCCAGACTAAAGCCCGTGTCTATGAGAATTTGCCTGGTTCTCAGATGGATTTTTATATATTGGTGTACACAGATCCTGGAGCTTGATATTATGAGTTTTGGTCCAGAATTGGACTCGGGCCTGGTGGTGGTGGCACACATCTTTAATCCCAACACTTGGGAGACAGAGACAGGCAGATTTCTGAGTTTGAGGCCAGCCTGATCTACAAAGTAAGTTCCAGGATAGCCAGAGCTACACAGAGAAATCCTGTCTCAAAAGAACCAAAAATAAAAATAAAAAAATAAAAATAAAAAACTTTTCTAGTCTGCTGGTGTCTTGATTCGATAAAACTGGTTCTATGTCCTCAGTCTATAAGGGCCAGATTAACAAGTCTGTCTATAATGTTTCAATATACTGTGTCCATGAGTGCTAGCATAGAATCATGATGTAATGGCTTGTATCTAGAAACTGGTTTTGATGGAGTAGTTATGAACCTAGGTTAATAAATATTGAATCAAATGGGAGATATACTTAAAGCCCAGACCTAGCCTAGCACTGAGTGTGGCTGAGATCTGAATCTACAAAGGGGATATTATTAAGTCTCAGTTAGAGGGTTGATATTTGTTTGGAATTAGAAATGCGCCCCCCCCTTACTGGTTCATATGTTGAAGTTTGGACACTGGTTTGTGGTATCACTTTGAAAGTCTGTGCAGCCTTAAGGATGTGGGATCTGTTTGGTAGAAGTAAATCACCATAGATGGCTTATACTACCCTCTGGTTCTGGCCAGGTTTCTTTTCTCCCTGGTCCACACCATGTGACTCGCCACTGCCTCCCACCTCCACTGCTGTAAATTGTTCTACTCTACCATGATGGAGTGAAATAGCCAGAAACCAAAACAAGTCCCTCTAAGCCTTCATGTGACTTCCCTCCTCTGGCTATTTTGTTGGGTATTTTGATGACAGTGATGCAAAAAGTGGTTCTGGAGGATGATTCCACAGGGGTAGCCTCTCGGTGGCTTTGTAGACTGCACTTGGTCTCTGGGTATGCTTGGCGTGACTTTCTGGTAACTACCCTTGAGCTGAGGTGTACAGATGCTAGCCTACTGCTTCAGGGCATAGCAGCTCTCCTGGCAGGTGATATTGAGATGGATGCTGGAGTCAAGAGTTAAAATCAGGTGGTCTCCATCCTAATTTGGAGAATATACTTCTCAAAATCATCACCCAGGTTTTCCAGAGGGAAATGAAAGCCACAGTGTCCACCTTTCTTCCTTCAGTGCTTCTTCCAGGATTGCTGTGCAATACCCAGTTATAGTTGCGATCTTCTAAATGGATTCGTTTGCATTATTAACGAGTTCTTGTGCATGGATAACTCATTTAAATTTCAGTTTCTTCAAGGAACCACATGATGGAAAGATCCTTTTCATGATCTTGCTGGCATGACTGTTAAGAGCCTCTCGTCTCTGGACTAGTCATCCACCTCCTGATGGGATGAATAAGAGTCAGCACTAAGGATGACTTGCTTTATTGAACAATGAAAATTTTCCTTTCAAGACTAATTTCTACCACTTTTAGTTTCCTTTGTTTGTGGCCTACATTTCTCAAAATAATCCTTATCTCAAAATAGCCTGTTTGGGACTGGTTGTAGTCTAACTTAATCTACTACAATCTATTTCACCAATTTTGTTGTTGTTATTGTTATTATTTATGTTTATCAGGTATTCTTGCTCTTGTATGTTTAGTGATCTTGTTGCATCCGCCTCGGGAGTAACTGTGATTACAGGCATTTGCTACTATGCCTATCTTGAGTTGGCCAGTTTTATAACTTTTGGCTTAGGTCATATCCATCCTCTTTTCTTCCTTTTTAAAGAATTCTCATAAATAACTGGCAAATTTCCAAGAAGTAATATCTTTACACATATCTTTAGTCTTCTCCTAGGAATGTAGATTTATATTGGAATCTCTTAAGTCAAACTTACTTAAGGATTTGATAAAATATAAAGCAACACTCTTTGAAAAATACAGACAGATCTGCTCCACATTACACCCACAGAGAAAGCTCTTCTCAAATATCTGCTTCTATTTCAACATTCTCAGACATCCCCTCAGTCAGGAAGTGATCAACTTAAGGCTCCTTCTATGCTTACTTACTTGTATGGTTTCCTTTTAATAACCTTGATTTAGAAAGTCATGGGTTTATTGAGGTAGATAGGGATCAGGCAGAAAAGGTAAGGAAAAAAAAAAGACAGAAAATAGTCAATGACCAAATCACCAAGGAATTAGTCTTTATTGTATTGGTTCTAAAATCACAGCAACCCCAGGGACTGAATGTAATCTCTCTCCCTCTCCCTCTCCCCCCTCCCCCCTCCCCCTCCCCCTCTCCCTNCCCTCTGACTTGTTTGGGAAGAACATCTGACTAGAGCACCTGAAGTAAGTCCTCCCATCTCGACTAGAAAGAAGGAATAGTCCACAAGAGGAGAAATCAGGAGTGACTAAGAAAGCCTTCTATACCCCAAACGGCTAGTGTCAAATTCAGTCCTTGTCAAATTTAGTCCTTCCTCTTGAGAAAGGTATACTAGCATTTGAGGGTAACATTTGTAAAGCTTACATTGTGCCTTGAGTGACAAGCAAAGACAAATGTATCAAGCAGCAATGCTATTCCTAGCGAGTGTTTTTTGTTTTTGTTTTTAATTGCTCCGTTAGGGTTCACTGGACATAATTGAACAGCTCCCTGATTAGAGGGCACAGGGTATGCAGGGCAGAAACCAGCTGTCAGGAGTCTCTTGCACTTTCAGTTGGTTCCTCCCTCAGGCCTTCTCCCTTCTGGGTGAATGGAACTGCACTATTTACTCATGGTCATTTCATAGGATGGGAGGACATGAAGTCCCTTGATCCATTCAGCCAGAGACTAGCAGGAAAATAGCCTGGCAGAGTTTGTCTTTCAGATCCAGATGTTAACTTTGAAAACCTCAAACTTCAGGGTATGTTATTAACTGGGAGCATCATACTTCATTACTGGGAAAGGGATGTGAGTGCTTGGGGAAGGGTTAGCTATTCTTGCTGAAGGCCTTTCTCCTGACTTGTTGATGATTAAGGCTGATGTCTTACACCAGGGTCTTGTTCTTCTGGGAAGGAACATTTTCTGCCAGCATTTGTCTTTTTCTTTGCCATTGCCATATCCAGGCTTCAGCAACCAAAGTTCTTTACCTCTAAAACCCAAGCTGCAAGCAACTACTTCAGCTTGGTTCTGTGGTTTTCAAAAATATCGCAGAAGGATAATAGTACATTCTTCCTCTGTAGTCATGCCCCCATTTGCTGAAGCAAATCTACTACAATTGTCCTTGCCCTGCTCTGAATGCAAAATAATTTTAGAATTAATAGACATGGCTGTGAGAACAGCTAACTTTCAAGTAATTTCCTCCTGATCATAAAAGTGTAACCATTTAGAAATTTAAAATGTCAAAACCAATGTTGATTATACATATGATTTGATTTAATATATTCCCTTTCTATAGCTCTACCAAGCAATTTTTATGGGAATTAAAATACTGGATATAAGGGAATATTGGCCCACTGGACCAGAAGAACCAGTGGTCTGGTTGATCTGGGCATGACTATTCTTGAATGATTAATGCTATGGATATTGGTCCATCACTAGTATAGACTATAGCTGGATGCTTGGTGCAGTGGATGCTGCAACCTGGTCGTACATCCCATCAAAGTTGCTGACTGACACAGGGCAGATGTTAACAAGGGCAGAGGTGGTGAGAAATATTTTATACATTTAAGGTTGTTAGAACTATGTTTTTTTTTTGGTGTGTCCATATGATAGTCTGAATAATTATTTTAATCCCCAAAGCTATCTATGTTGAGGCTTTACAGGGTGAACAAATCTGGTTTTGTTTAGGGATCTAAATATCTATCTATCTATCTATCTATCTATCTATCTATCTATCTATCTATCTTTCAGCTATCTATCTATCTGTAGTATGTGTGTATTTTCACACATATTTGCATGCAGTAATAAAAAGGTAATATAAAAGGAGGTCATGAATTCTAAATAGAGTAGGAAGGGTTTTATGGGAGGTTGGAGGGAGCAAAGAAGAAATGTTATAAATATTTATATATATATCAAAAATCATAAAAGAAAACACAGGCCCTTACATCCAAAATTATTCACATCTTAAGACAGTGACAACACAGACTTGACTACAAGATTATTCTGAGCATGCCTCCTGAGTGCCTATATGAGAAGTATACCAGTGAGGCTGGTCCAACTCCACAGTCACCTTTACCAGCATCCTCTGAAGTCTCATAGTTCCATTTCGTTGAAATAAACAATCTCCTTTCATAAACAGAAAGATATCTCATAGAGATTATGTAATTTTATGTTTAATTATTTTAAATCATGTTTTTAGGCATGATCTGGAACTCACAATCTGCCTGCCTTAGCTTTCTAGTACAGGGATCACAGACATGGGCCAGCAGGCCTGCCAGAACAATTGTAAATTGTGGATGCAATTTTGTGCTATTCAGATAATTCAGAATTAGCATAACTCATTGAATTGTGAAGGAAAGTTCCTGGAAAGGGATTGTATCTGAAAAGGCTGATTCACTGATTAGAATTTCAGTGATGTGTAGAAATTAGAATGTAGCAAGTCCAGAGCCTATGACGGTTTATCTTGGACTATCTTTATCTCTTAAAGAACCATCACTCGTGAGCCTCTATGTCAGACTTAAGGTCCTGTAACTAGCAGATAAAGCTGGACCTAACACCCTGATAAGCAGATACAGGCATTTGGGATGTATTAATTGAACAAGACACCATTCTCCACCATTCAAAGGGCCAAGAATCTATCAGAGAACATCAAAGGCTCGTGGCTAAGGTTACTCCAATCTTCTCGTTACACACTTCATGTTTCCATGAATATACTTTAAAAATGCTTTGGTTTGTGACAATCTTGTTCTTTTACAATACTAAACTCATAAAATTGCTTCTACAAGGAATTTGTGGTAACATAAACATATACCTGTCTAAGCCATGCTCGCCCACACTGGTTTTCAGAATGAATGGTGTTTTCCCACCTTTGAAGTGAGAGTTGTGTGTAAGTTTTTTTTTAAACTGTTTATTTATTTATTTATTTATTTATTTATTTATTTATTTATTTATTATTTTCTTTATTTACATTTCAAATGCTATCCCGAAAGTTCCCTATACCCCCGGCTCTGCTCCCCCACCCACCCACTCCTACTACTTGG
>NC_034608.1:47142787-47149706 GCF_900095145.1 Mus pahari
CAGCTAGAGACACGAGCTCAGGGGGTACTGGTTAGTTCATATTGTTGTTCCACTTACAGGGTTGCATCCCCCTTCAGCTCCTTGGGTACTTTCTCTAACTCCTCCATTGGGGACCCTGTGTTCCATCCAATAGCTGGCTGTGAGCATCCACTTCTGTGTTTGCCAGGCACTGGCATAGCCTCACGAGAGGACACTATATCAGGTTCCCTTCAGCAGAATCTTGCTGGCATATGCATTAGTATCTGGGTTTGGTGGCTGATGATGGAATGGATCTNCCCTGAGATTCCAGCTCACTCCAGTCAGAATGGCTAAGATTAAAAATTCAGGTGACAGCAGATGCTGGCGAGGTTGTAGAGAAAGAGGAACACTCCTCCATTGCTGGTGGGATTGCAAGCTTTTACAACCACTCTGGAAATCAGTCTGGCGGTTTCTCAGAAAATTGGGCAAGTTTGTTTTAATTTTTATTTAAAATTCTGTATATTTTAATTATACTCCTTCCCCTACCCTAGGTCCTTCCCACTCAGTTCATGTTTTTTTTTTCTCTCTGTAACAAAAAAACATAAAAACAAACAAACAAAAAAACCCAACAACAATCAAAAGGACAAATAAAGCAAAAAGCAATAAATCTTAAAACAAACTGGAAAAAGAAAATCATTAAGATGAAAATTAGCAAAATAACACAAGCACATAACAGGTGAAGTTGGCTTTGGGTTGGCTGACTATTTCTGGGCATGGGGCTTGCCCCGGAGTGTGGTTGATATATGCAGTACTGTTCTATGGGAGAAAACTGATTTTCTTTCTTCTAGCAGGTATCAGTTGCCACAGCTTCTTGCTTAGAGGGAGAACTTTGTGTCTACTTCCCCTTCTCAGCAGTGGGGTTCCTGTCTGTAGCTGTGAAAGTCTTGTGCATGCTGTTACATGTGTGAGCTCATATGCTAAGGGCCTTTTGAAAAGCCACATGGAAAATGAATATATATGTATATGTATGTGTGTGTGTATACATGTACATGTATATGTATGCATGTCACACACACACACACACACACACACACACACACACACACACGGAGCTATCATATAATTGGGAGACATGTTATGTCCCAACTAGACATGTTATGATGCCAAGTAAAATTTGATAGATCCAGAAATGTGTTACATTTAACTGAGTTGTTGACCAACACAATCACAGGAAGGTACAAATTTTAAAGTGATAGTAAGATCCAGTTGCTGAAGACACTGCTTATTTAGGTCATTGCACATGGAGAAATCAAGGTGGTACCCTCTTAAAACTTTACCTTCTACTGAATATCATTCATGGTATGGGAAGATATTTTCCACGCTTCCAAAGTAGAGAATTAATGATCAGTTTCACCCAGGTATAAAACCCCTTGTCCCCAAGTTATAATTGTACAGTGGTGGAACAAATGTTATTGGAGTAATCACCCATTTTTTCCCATTGGATTAAAAGCCCACTACATTAGGTATAACTTATAAGTGTCACTGATAAAATGGACAAGAGCCTGAGACTAGTTATGTCACGGCCCTAGTGGAAAACATACTACTGTTATTCAGCTAAGGAAACATAGCAGTATAATGATTCTTAATGAAATATTCCTGTCCCTCTAGAACAGATCATCTATCAACGTCCATCAGAGTTACTTCATCTTTCAATAGATGGTTATCAACATAGAGATCCACACTGGACAATGGGCAGAGAGTGAGAAACTTTGCAACACTCAGTCATAAGTGGAATGTCTTCACCAAAACCCTATCTTCAAGACTCAGGGTTTTCTGTGAAGAGGATGCTCTTAAAAAGATTTTAAGAACCATAGGTGGTCAATAATTCTGGAAGAAAAAGTGTCTTCCAGATACAATGCACTGATACACAAATGAACTCACAGAGAGCTGTGGTTTTGCCTTTACAAATGACCCCTCTTCTATTCCTATCTGTTATGATCATTACTGACCACACTTTTTGAAGTTCTTCACTTAATTCTAGTCTATGCTGTGTAAATGCTGTATTTTCCTCCCCTAACAGCTTGTCTTCACTTCTCTGTGATGAGTTCCAATCTTCTCCCAGTGTGGATTTGGTTCTTTCAATTTTGAGTGACTTCACTTTGCCCTCTATCTAGAGCAGTTCTGTTCTTGTTTTCTTTCATTCTTTTTAAAGCAGTGTCTTATAATGAAGCCCAGGATAATTTTGAACTTGAGATAGATACTCCTTTCTCCTCCTCCTCCTCCTCCTCTAACCATTAGTATTGATGGCATATGCCCCCATGTATGCTTAACCTGTTTTCTCAGCACACAGATGTTTTAGGTCATGTCTCCCACATTTCACCGTTTATGAAATTTCAATGTTGCATACTATTATACATGTGTACTTATTTCATTACACTTAGAATATATATCAGTTTTGTGAGGCTTCTTGTTATTATCCTTTATGATAAAATAAATGTTTCTATACCTTTTAAAAATTTACTGACATAGTATCTCTATCCCTTCATTCTCCTCCACACACAATTAAAAGGAAACACCTCAGAACTAGAGCATCAAGGACTTAAATACTGGTCTCCATAAACTCAAACTTCCTAACAAAGCTCAGTGTATCACCACTAAGAAATTAGTCTGTAAATACATGTGTGCTGCGACAGGGCTCACAATGAAGCCATCTGCATTTTAATTACAATTTCATTTCCTTGACTTCTGAGCTTGGTACTATTCATAGCTACCACTGGAGGGGATGCTTTTATGGACACATAATAACAACAAAAAAATGAACCAATTATTCTTGCTGAGATCAAGAAAGAGTAATGACATATGTAAGCCCCCAAAAGGTGAGCTTCCTTTCAGCTTGCCAACTCCAGAGAAATAAATTTGACAGTCTCTGGATTTACTGAGGCCAGCTTCAAACCCAACGTACAGTTTTCTCGATGGTGAGGAATTTTGCAACTGCATGGATGGTAAACCTTTTAAGACAGTACTGGAAACTGGGCAAAACTGGCATATATCTTTAATCCCAGTACATGGGAGTTAGAGGTAGGAGGTTTGAGGATATGTCTCAATGCAAGCTAAGTTTGTTCCAGGCCAGCCAGAACTACACAGAGACCCTGTCTCAGAAATCAAAACAAAATAAGGCAAAACAAAACAAAACAAATTTAACAGACCAAAGGCCTAACCTTGGCCAAAGGCTCTACAGGAGGAAAAAAAACCCAAAACAGTAGTGTGAGGATGTCAGTCCTTTCCGTACATTTCCAGGAAAGGACAGATGATAAACAATGTTGAGAAACACGGTTCCACATTTCCTTAGATAAAACATAAAACTTTTCTTGATCTATTTTCAATGTTATTATTCCATTAGAGGATAAACTATCCCTCCTGTTGCATGGAGATATGTCAAAAATATTAAGCAACTTTAAAGTACTTACTTTCATATAGCAAGTAGATAGCCACAGAATAAAGTTTAACACAGCTTGAAATAGATGGCATAGCTGAAAGCAATTTACTCTTTTGGAATTTTATTATTCAGACTGCCTTGAAATTATATATCTAAAGTAGGACAACACAACAACAGAAGAGAAAGAGAGAGAGAGAAAGATTCTGCAAAACCACCACATTCCCATTTGCTTTGTTTGATCAGCTTTTATAAAATAAATGTCTAAATCTATTCCAAAACTGAAGTTCTCTGAAGAAATCTCCTCTATATTAAAGATGCTGTAGATTCTAACCTCAGCTCAGAAGAACTTCATGGTGGTAGAGAGGTTGAATTCTATGTGTCTAGAGCCAAGATTATTGTAGGCTATCAAAAGCCATCTTGCAGAAAGCAAATAGCTATTTCTGTGTTACCTTTGCATGTGACCAGACATTCCCTAGTAGGTGAACCCCTTGGAAGGTGTTGTAAGCCGAGCAAACAACAGGCTTCTACCACTCACCTTGCAAACCTTCAATTCCTGGGGCACACTTCCATACTGTCCTCAGTTAGATGCTTGCTGAATGCATTCATTCATGACTTTTTTGTCCATTGGTTTCAAAGTTCACACACATCACTCAGTAAATAGAATCTGAGTTCTTAGTCCAAGGTTACTCATAATCATGCCATACAATTTAGTTGTTAAAAATTTTCCTTTAAAGAAGAGCTGTTACATTATGTCAACACTAAGACAACCCCTGAAATAAATAGATACGCAGGCTTTGATTTTCCATCTAGTGATGGACTATATAACTAGGTATGAAATGACCCAAATGGGGAAGGGTATGAGAAACAGGAAGCAATACTGGGTAAAATTTATGCTGGCTGAACATGGAATGAGCAGTTATAGTAATTTCTGATAGAGAACCTCTGAAGTTACTCCATATTTACCTTAGTTTTTATGTCTTGAGAAAATGGTCACTGAGCATTTGTTGTTTCCACAGCGTGAGGCTGAACATTCTCTGTGGTTGAGTTTAAGCTATGACACCTTTTGTTCTCTTTGTGCTGGTATGGAACAAGGCAGGGTTCCATTCCATGCTCAGTGAACACAGAAACCAGTGCTATGGCACTCAAATTTTGCTTCTCCATACATTGGTATTGGGGGAATTTACAGAAAGGAGGCAGGAGGAGTTTGCTTGTTGATTGGATGGCAAAAGGGGTGAGTTATCACCATTTTGATAAGTGTAAGATTTTCAACAGTGTAGGCCCCATGTTTTCTTTTCAGTGCTGGCTACCTTGTTCCCTGTCAGAAACTTGTAAGGACAAAAGGTACTGGACCAGACTAGTTGAGTTCTTCTGTGTTAGCTGCTTAGAAGCCTCCTTCCAAACTGTCTTTAATAGATACTGGAAACTTTTTTAGAAGAAGAGTAAAAGACTTTCTTATTAAGGAATTTATATCTAGGTTTGCCAAGCCTTAACGGATATCCCTCCCTTTTGCCATATACATATTTACGAGGTTTTTCTCTCTAATGCAATCAAAAGACTCCATCTTAGCCTCCACGTAACCCTCCAAGGCTCTTTTATAATTAGCTCAATGGTTCTGGAAAAGGCACATGCAGAAGCTTCTGTGATTAACCTTTCAAGGTTTATAAATATTCAGCAGATAGCTATTATTTCTCCATTCATATAAATCAAAGCTTAGCATGTGGAAGGGAGCAGGGAAGGAGAAGGTAGACATTTTACTTGAGAATCACATCTTTTTCCAGACCTGTAGCTCTAGCTTTACAGGTATACATACTGTCTGTGATCTTGTTTGCTGCTTGGAGTACACGTTGGCTCAGTTTATTTTTGTCTAATTAATTACTTCAATTGGACCTCTTAAAGTGAGGACCAGATGATTCATTTCTTCCCACTTAATCAAGTCACCCATCTTTAAACAATCCCAGAACCTCACCTGTTTCCTCAGATTATGATATGCAGGGATAGATTTCCTCCACCTCTCCAGAGGATTGGAGCAGGGGTTTAAGGGGATGTGCTCATATTAAGATGACAAAAATTATTTAATATGAGACATTAGGAGACATATGAAAATTTATAATTAAAAGAAGATCCATATAAACTAGAAATTCCACATCTATTTTCTTCTAGAGATGATGAACTAAGAGACAGTTCTAAAAAAACGTAGCTGAATAAACAGGAAGTATTATTTTAAAGTGGAATACCAATTTTAGTGTGTGCATAGGAGAGTGGAAGATGACTTAGGACTATTTATTCATATTCTCTCCACATCTCTGTCTTCTAAGTCATGTTTCTTTCTGATGTGTACAAAGGGGATATTATTTTGATTGGGGCTCTAATGATGATTATATGGGAAGTCATCAGGCTTGTAAGATCTGCTTTAGCTGATGAAGGGGCAAGAGTCCTTTCAATTTTTGTTATCTGCTTTATAAGAGAGATAAAAACAAGAGAGGAGAGGGAGGGGAGAGAGAGAGAGAGAGAGAGAGAGAGAGAGAGAGAGAGAGAGAGAGAGAGATGAGAGAGAGAATGCAATCTACTTTGAAGGCTTTGCAGGTTCCTTCAGCTTTGAAATATTCAGAATGTCAAGGCATTGCATGCTGAGCATTATGAACTCCAATGTGGGTGGCACTTCTAATTGTGAAAGTAGGAGTCTGGTTAGCTCTAGATGTACCTAGCATGATGCCTTTCTTTATGATCTCAACTAAATTATTTCTCATGAAGGGCAGAACCATCTGCTTTCACAGAACATATCATTTGCATCATAGATTGGCAATTTAACAAAAATTATGATGTGCCTTTATATAACTCATAGGCAATTTTTAAGTTTTAAATTGTTAATAAAAATCAACAGCAAAATAAAGACTATATGAAAATTTTCTTGTGAACTTCAAAATATTTTCTGTTTCTTACTTTCAGAAAAGATCTACTGATTCTTGGTGTACATTATCCTGTTGCACCATAATCAACACATGATTGGTGCAAATTAACTATGGTGGACAATGTTACTCTGAAAAGTTTATTATAAGAATATTCACAGCCTTCCATTGGATGAAGCACAAAGTCCCCAATGAAGGAACTAGAGAAAGTATACAAGGAGCTGAAAGGGTTTGCAGCCCCATAGGAGGAACAACAATATGAACTAACCAGTACCCGCAGAGCTCCTTTGGACTAAACTACCAATCAAAGAAAAAATGTGGAGGGACTCATGGCTCTAGTTAAATATGCATCAGAGAATGGTCTAGTCGGTCATAAGTGGGAGGAGAGGTCCTTGATCCTGTGAAAGTTATATGCCCCAGTATAGGTGAATGCTGGTGCCAGGAAGTGGGAGGGGTGGGTTGGGGAGCAGAAGGAGGGGGATAGTGGATTTCAGAAGGGAAACTGGGAAAAGAGATAACATTTGAAATGCAAATAAAAAAAATATCTTAAAATAGATTTAAAAAAGAATATTCAGCATCCTACAACTCCGTTTTGATTTCTCTCTCTCTCTCTCTCTCT
>NC_034608.1:47149781-47172638 GCF_900095145.1 Mus pahari
TCTCTCTCTCTCTCTCAGTTCCAATCTTTATTTTCTTTGGAAAAGCCCATATATGTTTGTCAAGGTCTCTACCACTGAGCTACACCATCTGTATACATATCAACTCTCTAATGGAAAATGCCACCACACAGTTTATCCTAAGACTCCTCTGCATATTTATGTAACCCTAAATGACTGTTCCTAACATCGATCATCCTGGCCACCCATCCAATTGAAAGTTATGCCTTAAACCAAACTCTGACATCTCAGTGTAATAGATATTAATTTTATCTCCTAAGACAACCAGATTCTATTGAAGCAGTAGTTTGGGTACATTCTTGTAGGACTGGCTATATGTGTGCTGAGTTCAAAGTCAACAAAACAGGCATAGGATTGCAGAGTGTACAGTTCTGTGTGGGACTTTCTCGCAGAAATATGGCCCTGGGAAGCACCAAATCGTGTTGCCTTCCTCATCAGAAGTGAGGAGGGTATATTTGTGGGTTAGGACAAAACTGGAATTATCTTAACTGGCATATACCAGTTTTTGTTTTTCATAATGATTTATGTAAATAAGGCACATGTCTCTGTTTATTTACAGTTTCTGGGAAACAGGAGATAAAAACAGGGTCACACTTGGGCAGCCATGCAACTTAGGACTTATAATGGCTGTAATCATGTCAAGTTGTCTAAACCTGTCTTAATGTGATAAACAAAAAGATCTCAGGCTTATGTTACTAATATTTGTCCCAGTTAGTATTAAAGGAGCGTTAAAAATATTCAGAAACTTTTCCAAGACAGCCTTAGTCCTTAGTTCTAAGGTAGGTGTCAAGATTATAACTGGGATGGGGGAGTAGGTTTTATTGCATAGCTACCAAATACAGTTTGCAGTAAGCAGCATGAAAGGACCACTTAGACGTCCTTCATTCAGAGGTCACCAAAAGCAGTGGGAATTCTTGCTAAATTTCCTTAATAGATTTTTTATTTTTACTAAGAATTTGCTAAGATGAAAATATTTAGTGTGTGTGGATGCAGATTTCTATCCAACATGAAATTTAATCAGTTAGCAAGTGTGGGATGTAGGCATATATTATTTACAACCTACTTTATAAGGGTTCAACCCCCCTCCTTCCAGCCCACCACCCACTAGTGGTAGTGGAAAAGAAAGGTTATTAGGGTGCAGGGGAAGAGGACCTGTTTACAAACAGTTCTTTCGGTGATTCCAACATTCATTGTTCTGAGTCCAGTTCACGAGCAAACACCAAACATGAACCAGCAGCTGCCGTTCAGTCTACTTGCCAGACACTACACATGAATCAACAAGGGCTGTTCGATACAATAAAAGTTGCAAGGCTTGCCGACCTGCTCAAGTCCATAGATGTAGCAAGAAGCTGCAGGAACCACAGGAGAAATTCTTTGGCAAGTTCCTTTCGATGAAGTCACCAAAAGTGAAGCAGAGCCCAGCAATTCAATGTAATACCAATCAATACATGTGGATCATTAGTGAAGTCTAAGTAGGCAGTGCAAGGAAAACCAATATTCCTACTGTCTGTGCATTCATATTTATATTCTTTCTAAATATCACACATCCTTTCATGTGTCTGATATAGCAAAGCATCCTTTCACCTGTGTCTGCTTCAGGGAAATATTCTTTCATGTGTCTACTTTAGCAAAACACCTGTCTGCCTCAACAAAACACCATTTGACATAACTGATATTCCAAAGAAACCAGAAGTTCCCACTTCAATGGTCAGCTACCACACAAGAACAGCTCAGGTAGAAGCATAGTCATGAACAGCCCCCTGAGGAGCCTAAGCTTTGCTCAAGAATGGAGTCTTTATTGGCAACTAGGACTCTCCAGTGTTTTCTAGAAACTATCCTTATTGTTATTGCTGTTGTCTCACTCTCTAGTCCAAGCTGACCTTGATTTTGTGATGATCATCTGCCTCCTACTTCCCACTTGCTGTGTTTACGTGCCTGAGCCTGAATCTAGACCAGTATTTTGCTTTGTTTTTCTTGCTGCAGATAACCTATCTGAAAACATCTTAGCTCATGTTTTTGTCATAGGGCTCTACCACTGGAACTAAGGCACCTTCAGGAAGACATTGTGCATGTTCTGATTGTAATGTATCCCCAGTCACTGATTGCATTGTGTCTCTGAGAAAGTACTGAGCAAATGAAGGTTTAACCTGCATATGACATCACTAATGCAAACTGTAATCTAAGCAGTTATAAATACCTCTGTCCACTACTGGACTGCATTTAGTTGTCTAGCCCCATGCAGCTTGTAGTGGAGCTGTAATTCTTGCCGAACAATGGCCATCTGGGAAGAGCTTCCTTTGCAGAAAAAGGAAGAAAGCTCTCTGAAAATGAAAAGAAGGAAAAATATGTTCATATTGTTGAAGTCTGCTGCAAAAAATAATTTGTTCTAGATGTTGGGATGAAGGATAGGGAATTCCTGCTTGTGAGTAGCTGTAGCCACAGTACATAAGTCACATCCACAGTACATAAGACTTGAGATAGAAGATGCAGGATGTGATACAACTTGGCATTATCTAAAGTTTCAGGCAGGTTTGAGGAATGGAGTCACTGGAAAGTCAGGGATCCCACTGTAGATTGCTAATGCAAGTTGACAGGAACTGACTCAGCACGTTATCTGCACATTACCCCTGACCCTGTGAATACCCATGCCAGGAAACTACACCTTTCCTACCTTCTTCTTTTCTCTGTTTTTATTAAACAAAAAAGATGAGTAGCAATTTTTCTTTCAAGAGATGCCCAGTCAGTCAGTTTAACCATTTGCTTACATTTCTGGTTTGACGATGGAGGGTTAGTTGAAGGAATTTGCCTAGGTTTGGGAAGTCTGTGGGACACTGTTGCTAGCTTCTAGGGCCTGCAAGTTTTGACACTGAGGCATTCTGCCTTAATACCACACTCTTTTGAGTAACTTGAAGTGTCCTTAAAGTGTCTCTCTTTTACCACTCAATATACCCATCTTCTCCTTTACCACTAAACCAACATAGGCAGACCTGCCAGTTTTCAGATCTTGCTTCGTTTGTCCTCTCATTCCCTTAATTTTTATTTTTATCTTAACAGAACAAAAGCATCTGATTTTTTTCAAAGCAGACAATCCTAGAAGCAAGGTTGGAATTCTACTGAAACCTTTTCTAACTTTTTATCTGTCAAGAGAAAGGTAGGCAGCAATAGTTGTACTCTACCACCTCCTTGAAGTAAGCATGGCTCTGCAATGATTGCTGCTGTTGCCTTGCTTGCTGGTTGCACAAAAACCTGGTCTTTGGAAGGCTAATGGAGGCCTGAAACTCCCAGTTTAATCCACTGAGAAACACTCGTTAATGTTAGAACCTAAATTATGAAGGTTCTTTTAAATCATTGCCTGTCTGTGTGTCCTCTATCCCCACTTAGTGTTTCTGATCTGTGAGACGCAGCATCCTTGGGAGTTGTACCCTATTCCTTTTGAAATACGTGGCCTCCACATTAATCTTGAGAGTGTGGAACTGAATCAGATGAGAAATTAGGAAGTCAATCTACATGAATTTATTTATTATTTCTCAATATTTTTTCCTGCTTCTACCTATTTCTTGTTAGTTCCTGGCCTTTGCTCATGACCTTAGCCTAATATCCTGGGATTATTTTCTTTTTTTGTATGTTTCCCATGAACTTGACTTAAATATTAAAACTTCTTTCAAAAAGTATCTGTGATGTGGGCTGCTTAAAGTAAATTGAACAGGAATAGCCACAATAGACAAGCTAATGTGCATGTTGGGGTGGAGCCGAGGAAGGCTCATCAATGTGTGACAAGATACAGGCAACTAAGGAATGATGAAAGTGGGAGAAACCATCTTTTCTGTGAAGATAACCACCTAGTTATCCAACAGCAAATGATCAGACCAAAAAACTACATAACTGCAATGACCCAAGAAAACCCAAACCTGACTTTTAAATAGGAGTCTTACTTTATTTTTACCTATAACTATATGTAAATCTGTGAACAGTACCTAATATACCAAACCATTATTCTGTCCCCTGTAAGAAATGCTTCACAGGTCAGAGAGATGGCTCAAGTGGGTTAAATTGCTTGCTGCACAAGGATGGCAACTGTCTTAGTCAGGGTTTCTATTCCTTCACAAAACATCATGATCAAGAAGCAAGTTGGGGAGGAAAGGGTTTATTAAGCTTATACTTCAACACTGCTGTTCATCACTGAATGGAGTCAGGACAGGAACTCACAGGGCAGGAACTTGGAGGCAGGAGCTGATGCAAAGGTCATGGAGGGTTGCTGCTTACTGGCTTGCTTCCCTTGGCTTGCTCTGCTTGCTTTCTTATAGAACCCAGTACTACCAGCCCAGTGATGGCACCACCCACAATGGGCTAGGCCCTTCCCCCTTGCTCAGTAATTGAGAAAATGCCTTACAGCTGCATCTCATGGAGGCATTACTTCAAATGAGACTCCTGTCTCTGTGGTACCTCCAGCGTTTGCCAAGTGGTACTGGAGGCCAGTTTCACAACCTACGTTTGATCCCTGGAGCTCATGTGAAATGGTGGACACAGTGGTGCATGTTTGTAATCCCAAAAACTTATATTGAGATGGGAGATGGAGATAGGAGGATTACATTGACATTTTAAGGCTGGCTGGCTTGAGGTACACAGTGGAGCAGAAACAATAAGAATACTCTGGCCTCCAGAACAACATGGAAGGATAAAAGACATTCAGAATTTCTCCTCCGACCACCATGTATTTGCTAAGGGATGAGTACATCTGTGCTCAAATATGTACAGAACACACACACACACACCCCTACCAGGATAAAAATAAATAAATAATTAAAAGATGTAAAAGAAATGTTTCATGGTATCCCAAGATCATGATTCAGTATAATTAATATAAACACTGTAAATATGAAAACCCAAATACCTCACTAGGAACAAAAGCTGGAATGTTCTAAAGTTGTGGAGTATCTGTATATAGGGGAAGAAAAATCCCGTAGGGTCTTAGAGACATTCTTAAAATTTTGATTGGCAAGTGAAAGACAAAAATATGTTTATTAAGGTGGTACTTTATACATGGAGTAGCTCACAAAGTTTCAAGTTTGAATTTCAGCTTATACAAAATCTTCAGTAAAGAACAGAAAACTTTTCGGCAAATGACAGGCAATGGAAAAGGACTTTGAGTCTCTAGTGTAGTAACCAAAAGCGTATTATTTAAAGTGGATATTTTATACACAGGATAGTTCACAAGGCTTAAAGCTTGAATCTCAGCTTATGTAGAAACTTCAGTTAAAGAACAGGAACGTTTTAGACAAATGACAGGCTACAGGAAAGGATTTTGAATCTCTAGGTGTAGTATCTTGTTAGAAGATAAAGATTTGGCACATATAGAAAAGATAGCAAATAGATCTTGTTAATGTTGGCTTCTCTCATATCATCACAGTAAAACCAAGCATGGTATATACATATTGACTTAGAATTTCCATAATATTGTCTATATTTTCCTGTTGATTTTCTTCCCAGGATTTATGAATTATTATTAGTAGTAGTATTATAATACTATACAATTAGCTAGTATAGTACAGGGTGGCTTGGAATTTATGATCATCTATCCTCAACTACCTGTATGCAATTAATACAATTATTAAAAATTTTTATTTTATTATTAATACTTCAATTTCTTATTTTGTAGTTCTAATATGTGCCTTAAGTTAAAGACGCATCATAAAGCTTAAATAACTATTATAAATACTCAAAAAAGTCATGCTATTGTTTTCTGGTGGTGTATGATTGGTTGCTTAGTTTGAATGAATACTCTTTGATTTATTAAAGTCATTATTCTGAGTACAGACAGTCATATTGTAAAGGCACTCTTGGCCTCTACCAAGTACTGTGTTAGTGGCCAGGAAACTCAGCTAGCATCTCAATTAAGTGCTCTAAAATTCCTCATGAACTCAAATACTACTCTTTCAGACTACCACTTTATTATTATTTTTTTATTAATCTCTTCATTGTGGTGGGATGAGAACTGGTCTAGTTTCTTGGTAAATGGCTGGTGTGTGACAGATATTTCTTGAAGTGAATTTAAATGAAAAAAATAATTTCATTTCTGTTTCATATGGTGGAAATAATTGACAACCAGATATTTGAGAGAAAGAAAAATGTTCCCATTAGACTAAATAGTAAAGATTATGTGTGTTCTGAGATGTCACAATTTTTTTAACTAAAATAGCTGCCTTGGGGAAAAGTTTCTATATAACCTTGTATTAATATAAAATATAGGATGTGGTTAGAAACAAAAAAATAATTAATTAATTAATTAATCTATTTTACATCCTGGCTGCAGTTTTTCCTCCTTCCCCTCATCCTGGTCCTTCTCTCCACCTCCCCTCCCCCTTCTCATCCACTCCTCTTCCTTTTCTCTTCAGAAAGGAGGCCTCCTATGGATTTCAACCAGCCTTAGCACATCAAGTTGCCACTGGGCTAGGCACTTTTTTCTCCTACTAGGGCTAGATGAGTTCTCTCAATGAGAAGAAAGGACTTTATATGACCCAGCATAGGGGGAAGGCCAGGGCCAAGTAGTGAGAGTGGGTGGGTAGGGGAGCAGGGGCAGGGTGGGTATAGGGAACTTTCGGGATAGCATTTGAAATATAAATAAAGAAAATAACAATAAATAAAAAAAAAGAAAAGAAAAAGAAGTACAAAACAACGGAGTCAGAGACAGACCCTGCTCCCATTGTTAGAAGCTACACAAGCAGACCAAGCTACACAATTATAACATATGCAAGAAAAGCCTAGGTCAGTTTCATGCAGGCTTCCTGACTGGCAATCACAGAATGAGCCCCTATGAAACCAAATTAGTTGATTCTGTGGGGGTTTTCTGTGGTATGCTTGACCCCTCTGGCTCTTACAATGGGGTAAAGTTGGAGCAGAAACTGAGGGAATGGCCAACTAATGACTGGTCTAGTTTGAGACCCATGGCATGAGTTGAGATCCACGCCATGAGAGGGAGCATGCCCAGGGCACTGCTAACGTTATTCTGTGGTGCTTGCAAACAGGAGCTTTCTCATCACCAGAGAAGCTTTGCCAAGCAACTGACTGAAACAGGTGCAGAGACCCACAATCATTAAACCTAGCTTGGGGAATCCTGAGGAAGAGAGAGACAAAGACCATATTTTTTTTAAATCTACTTAAAATTTGAGATGGAATTCCATAATATTGTGGAATCAGGAGGACTAGAAATTCAAAGTCATTCTCAGATATCTAAGAAGTTCAACGTCACTCTGTCACATATGAGATACTACTTAAAAAACATTATCACCTAGCTTCTTTCCATGGCTCATGGTCACCCACCAACAATATCTACACAGTAAATTGCTTAAGGCACCATACATTTGGCCTGTAGAGCAATCAATCTTACACTATTTAGAAACTACTAGCCCTCTGGCTAGCTTTCATTATAGTAGATAGTGCTACAAAAGTTCTGGGAGGATGCATACCAATTGCTTCATCCAGCACTGAACCATTCCAGGAAAGATGTATCTACTGGTACAATAATAGTACTGCTGCTTGATGTAGCTAACGGCTTCCTGATTCAAGTTTAGGTCTATCTCACAGAAGGTCTTAGTACCATAATTCTGGTCAAAAGCAGATGCCAACAGGCAAGACTATAGGGTCTAGGGATAAACCTGTTGTGACTTTGCTAAATGGTCATGTTGTCGAATTGCTTTCTAAAATTTCTGTCTATAACAAGGTCCCTGAGCTGCTCTCAACTCTAGTAAGGGAAGCTTCTTTCTTCAGCAGTCAATGCAGAAACTCACAACTATTTGGCATACTAAGAGTAAGGGACAGTGAGGACTTAGTCCTAAGTGGAAAAGCTTTAACAACACCCTTCCTTTCCTGAAGAGACTCGTGGAACATAAGAACAATAGAAAGATTGTAGAAGTCGAGCAGAGTGAGCCTGTGGCACAAGTCTATTTCCTGGGCCTGAACTGAATATTACACATGGGAACCTATAATAGTTGTAGAAAAGTGCACAAGACCTGCACCAGATCAAGTCAGTTAAAATTCTGAGATAGATGGAGTGAGTAATCTCTAACCTCTACCTTCCACAAAGGGGTTAGTAGGGGCTAGTTGCTAAAAGAGAAAGAATCATTCCTCTTTGAGGATGTGAGTATTAGTACATTTCCTAGGCTTCAATGGCTGGTCTCACAACTCTGCATACACTGGCAGCATTAATTGAACATAATAGGTTAAAAACAAATAAGTCAGAAGGTAGTATATGTTTGGGAGCATAGGAGGATTATTGGAGAGAGGCCATGATTCACTTGATTGTATTCATATTGAATCTGGTCTATAGTATGGCAATGTACCAGTGATAGTCTAAAGAAACTGTTTACTAGAACATGACACAGGGAGCTAGTTGGAATGTCTAAAAAAGGCCTTGAAATGAAATTATAGCTGTTAGCTACTAGTACAGAATTGAGCCATTCCTGTTAAGTCAATAAAGTTTGGAATACCTACATTCACTATAACTAGGTTCCACATACTGTTTGTGTATAAGTTTTGGACCAAAAAGGCATCATCGTCTACAAACACGGGACTTCTTTTATTCCATAGCTTATGCTTTAAGTAAATAATCTCAGTATTATAATTGGTGAGCTGTTCACAACACCATGAAAGTCAAATAACAACATCCTCAGAAAAATCCAAGTCTATTAGGGACAGCAGAGCAACAGCTGGCCACACCGTGTGGGACACGTTGTCAGAAGAAAACCCCAGTCTCCATCAGTATGCAGTCTACATGCATAAGTGCTTTCCTGTGTTTTGTCTTTATTGGATGCACACGGTTAATGAGGAAGTACTCCGCTTGCCATACTACTCCTGCCATGATTATGGTTTTTGGCAAGTAATTTATTTAGTCACTGTGTTGTTTGTGAGTACTAGAGTCTTCTTTACTCTCTCCTAATGTATAAAGTGCTTTAAAAACCTTGCAACCATCAAAGTAAAAGATGCAACTCAGTGCCTTACTTTCCAGCATTGCCACAAGGCTCAATAATCTATAGATCATGTAATAATTTCATTTAGCAGCACAATAAAAGTCAAATTAGCTTCCACGAGACAGTTATGTATGATAATCTGTATTACTGCAGCCTGCTACTGACTGTATTAGCATTGTAATGTTATTTCTCCTTCTAGGATACTCTGAATTTTCCCTTTCAGTTTATATTTATTGAATCATTATGAAAACTGAATTCTTAAAGTCTTGAAGAAATGAATTTTATATAAAAAATTAATGTGCAGCGGTAATGATCTTGACTTCCAATGTATCACTTTTCCCTTCTCTTAAAGTGGTTCCTTCAGCTGCTGGATTTTCAGAGTTGAAAATGGGCCTCTTTTGAAAACTAATGGCCAGACTCTGTGTCGCCATCCCTTAGAGCCAGGATTTCCAGAGGTCCCTTTTCTTTCTTTCTTTCCTTTTTTAATACAATGATATCCTCCAACATTACTACTTGATGTTGCATAGGAGTCCATCATTTTGTTTGCATTTCACAGTATTTGACCACAATCTCCCAGCTTCTATATAAAATCTTCCCATGGAGAATTTGTGTTGGGGGGAGCAGGAACAGGTTAGGGGTGTGTGTGTGTGTGTGTGTGTGTGTGTGTGTGTGTGTGTGTGTGTGTATGTGTGAAACTTGAGGGTCAGGTGTAACAGGAGCATCTTTCATGACAAATTAGGCGTGAAATCCAAGCATTTTTAGTCAGTTGAAATGCATTGATGCTTTCAGAGCCTTGGGCTCATGCATTTTCTTAAAGACTTTTAATAATGTGGGGATTTGCTACTTAGCTACTTTACAAAATATTCTTCATTTTAAGCTTGAAGCTACTTAATCATGATCCAGTTGTGGATGGAGAGGTTAAACATAGGAAAGCTTTCTACCTTAGGAAAGAAGAAACAATCAATCATATGAGCTTTCAGTACTAACTACTATTTATAGATATTTAAGTCATAACTACTTATTATAGAATCTCTATGCAATCAAGTCCTGCTCAGCCCAAATGTAGTCAGTTTTTAATTTCAAAGCACCAGAAGCCTCTCATATGCACAGATGCCTGCCCAGGAGTTCTCTATGGTCGATCATTCCTCATCACACTCCAGTAGATCTTGAAAGTGTTTTCAACCTTCTCGTGGCTGCCTCACTCCAGTACACCAAACGACATTGTCTCAGGGTCCTGTTCTCTAAGTGATACTCTGTGTGTCCAACTCAGCAAAGATGATGGAACCTCATGGCAGTGATGAGAAGTTCATCTTCACAGAGTCAGGCTGAGCCCTTGTGGGAAACTCCCTGAGAAGGTGGCTTAGGGGGTGGCTCTGATTTATTAAGATGGAAGGAGAATGGTGAAAGAAAGGCAAGTATGCACTGTGCTTTTAAATCAATACAATAAATATGACAAGACTGAGAGGATAGAGAAGGCAAGGAAAAGAAGAAAATACTTATGACAGAAAGGGGAGAGATGAAGTAATCAGTAGAAGAGGAGGGGAAGATGAAAACTACTGGAATGAACTTGAATCTATCCTTTATTTACTAACCTATGGCCATAAAAAGCTTAATATTCCTGAAAGGAGACAGAACCTTAGAGTAGCTTGCCATCAGTCTCAAAGTTTGTAACATTTTGTTCTGTGCTTTGCTAAATTTCCATAAATGGCATAATTGTTTAGGAAAGATAAAACCACAGAGAAGGAAAGCAAAGTGGGATGACTCAATGAGTGTGAAGTACAAGAAAAAAAATTACCATGAACCATCAAGATAAAACCTTCCCTGTTGATGTCATGGTGCAAATCTGCCCCCAGGAGCACCTAGAATATACCTTCCTTTGACCCAGTCCACTCCAGTTCTCAGTCCATCCCCTTTGGGAACTCTCTGTTGTGTTCTCAATTTTTGCCAACACACAGTTTTTCCATAACTGTGGCTTTTAAAACACCTGTCAAGAAAAATCTCAAGTCTGACTGCAATTACAAAATCACAAATATTTCAAGACACACATTCCTCATCAATTGTAAATTCATAGCCCTATTTATCTCTTTCTTGAGCTCTAATTCTGTGTTAAGATGCCATTTCTTTCAGCGCCTTCACTATAAAAATCTGTCGCAGGTGGTAGCTTCTATTAAATGACAGCTTCATCTGTTTAAAAGTATAGTTGGTAAAGACATGATGTTAACTTACTCAGCTTTCTTTAGGAGGGAAAATAATTTCCAACTCAAGTTTTGGAAACTCATCATGCAGACATCAGTGACCTGTTGCAGTGTTGAATGCTCAAATATACATGAATGCTCTTTGTTTCTTCTCAGCTAAGTAGTTTGACATATAATAATATATATACATGCTTCATACCAGTCACTTGGTCAGACATTACAAAAAACAAATATAAAATAATAACAGAGCGTGACCTATTCTTTGAAGTGCTCAAATCTTGAAGACAGAACATACTGGTCAAGAGTCAACTGTGGCACAGCTAAACACTTGTATGAAAAATGGCTGATCATCCTGATGTGGAGCTCATTAACAGTGTCTAAGAATTTCAAGGCTGAAGGAGGAAGGCAGAGGATTTCAAAGGGGGGACATGATCCTGGGAGCTTTGGTGGAGGCAGGAGTTCTCTGAACACCCACGGGCACTAAGGAGAAAGAGAGAGCTTTCCCAGGATCCAGTGATATGAAATCAATGGGATATACGCTACATTCCCTGAAGAGTGGGTGCTTTGGTGTGTTGGAAAGAGGGTTTCAAGCGAGCCTGTAAACACTAGCCTGTGGTCCTCATACTTGACTATGATCTGGCAGTAGGTCTAGAGCAAATGAGTTTGAAGAATGGAGGATCTTCATGGGTCCTGCATCAGTTTCCTCATATGTACAAAGAGAATAAAAATAATAATTCCCATCTCACAGTTCAGTTTCCAATATCAAATTACATGATGCACCTAAAGAGATCAGAGCAATACCTGGCAATTAGAAATAAACTTAATAATGTTAACTATTGTCAATAGTATTTGATAAGAAAGAAATTGTGTTGGTTATCTTTCAGATACTGGCTGGCACTTGGTATTTCATGCTGTACAGAGAAGTTAGTTTTGACTCGTGATTTTGCAGTGCCATCATCTAGAAACTGTTGGTGGCACCTTATCATGTCAGGAGGGCAGGATGGACTTAGTAATCACAGATAGAACTGAAATTCAGAGAGATACAGGATGCGAGGGAGGGCAAATCCCATTATCATATTTTAGAGGCCACTCTCAGTGACTCAAAGGCTTTCCCTAGCTGCACAGTACCACCAATACTGCTATATGTGTGGTCAAGTATGTAAGATGTAGGCCTTTGAGGGACACTGTCCTTTTCACACTGTAGCAAAGCTGGAAAGAGATTAAAATTTCATGGATGGAACCCACTCTAGAGGCAGGCAGGTTGAGAAGTGCTTATAACCTTGGAGGGTGCTGCCTCAAACCTCTATACGTTAGAGAAAAAGTCAATAAAGTATCATGGCTTGGCTTTGAGGCTGAAAAGATGTAAACCATCCAGTGTAGCTCACACCACTGTCAAAGTGAGAGGGAGAGTATGGGGTAAGCAAACAAAGGATTTGTATTTGCTTGTTGTCCCCAGACAGAAGTCAGAATTACATGTGAGCAGTTCACTTGACGTTGGGAAAGTTGTGGCTTTGGGAAAGTGATGCTTAGGTGGTGGTGGTGTTTATGTGCTGGTTTTCTGTGGAAAATGAAGCTTCTATTTTAAAAGGCACATATTTGAAGGCATTGTATTTGCAGCTGCACATGCCTCCAGTTTCTCCATTATCCTAAATGCAATTTCTACAATCAAGCAGAGCCCCAAATCTCTCTGTGTGCTGCTGGAAGCAAGACTTCTGACTCTGAGCATTAAAAATGCATTTCGCCTGTGAAGCTTCTTGGCAAAGAAGCTTATTTCAAATGGCAGAGTCTGTAGTGAGCAGGGGAAGACGATACAACAGAAAGAGGGATTCAGCCAGAGGGTGAGCTGGAAACAAAATGATTGGCATCCCCAGAAATTTACTCATGTGGGTATTAGAAAAAAAACATCAAACAGTGTGTGTGTGTGTGTGTGTGTGTGTGTGCGCGCGCGCACGCGCGCGTGCGCGCGCATGTGTGTATAGAATTGTTGTTATTATCCTATTGTTTACAGATGTGAAGAAAATCTTAGACACATTAATTGATTTGACTTAAGTTTCATGCTAAGAAAATTACAGAGGTTATTTGGATTGTGTACTATCCAGCTCATATTCTCTATGCACACATATCCCATTAGGTGGAGTTTAAGATGAAGGGAGGAGGTCTAGTCTCATTGCACAGAGACTTGAATTCAGTTTCGAAGAGAGTTGTGTACCTCCAAACGTGCGCTCACTCCCACCCTGATGATACTCGCTGAAACAGTGCTCCGGGAGACGTATATATTTCCTACGGTAACATGCTAGCAAATGGATCTTGTCACAAAGCTGAGGTGACAGCTGCAAACCATAGCCTCATCAACTGAAGTGCAGCAGTGTCACATTTTCCCCTCAGCCACTCTGTACTTCAGTCATCTCGGTCACTCTGTACTGTAGGCGATGGATTTAGATGTATGCACAGGGAGATGGTCATAGCCCGGTACTAACCACTACATAATCAGCACTTTTTGTTTTGTTTTGTTTTGTTTTTTGTTTTGTTTTGTTTTGTTTTTTTGTTTTTTGTTTTTTTTTTTGGTTTTTCGAGACAGGGTTTCTCTGTATAGCTCTGGCTGTCCTGGAACTCACTCTGTAGACCAGGCTGGCCTCGAACTCAGAAATCCGCCTGCCTCTGCCTCCCAAGTGCTGGGATTAAAGGCGTGCGCCACCACACCCAGCTTTGTTTTGTTTTCTAATCTTAAGAAAGATACTCGCTTCATTTTCCTCAAGATACTTTTAGAAAATTAGTCCGAGAAGTTTTCTGAAGTAGACCAAAGGGAGTGTATACCACATAAGGGAGAAGTGCATTGTGGGAGATGTCCAACAAAGCAGGACAAAGTAAAGAGAAGTGAATGTGGAGGTGCATGCTTCCTCCATTCTGCCAGCTCCTTTTCTAGGGACTCTCTTCCTTCTGCTTGGTGGGGTGGAGAAAGCAGAAAGCAAAGAAAGGAAAAAAAGGATCATGTTGTGCCTCATATCGCCAACCTCAAGTTCTAAGTGGGTTGTGGCTAGCCTTGAGTAATGGGAGTGAGCTCACAGTTCTGAGGGCTCCCTCCCGGATACACGCTTTGTTTGGATATTTAAAATCAGTTGATTATCTCTGTACTGCTATTGGTGCTGGGAACGCTGACGTCTTCTTTGCCTTTCGCCATCAGGTGTTTCCTGGGGGTTTTGTATTTTCTTTGCCTGCTTGTTTTTCATTGCGTTTCTTACTTTAGTTAAATTATTATTAACATTCACTCATTTTTTTTTCTTGTCTTTTACAATCTCCCAGTTCTTATCAAAGCTTATGGGTGTTTCAAACTGCTGAGCTGTACACAGTTTCTATCATGTAAGGCAGTTGTGTGTAACAGGCATTCTCATGACCATTAGTCACAAATAGGATTTCATAAGAGTAATCGTCATGCAATTTATTGTTATTGTGACTTTTCTTAGAAACCTCAGGCATCATCACAATCAGTGTCTAGATGTATGGTTTCTTCCTGCAGCTGACTCTAACATTGTCTTTCTGATTCTCCTGCCCTTTCCCCATAAATGAGCTTTGCCATTCTATTTTTCTAAGCCATAATTAGATACCCAATTTCCTCATTTATTTCATTAAAACACAAACAAAAATAACCACCTTTCTGTTCACACCAGTCCTTTTGTTTGCCAAATTCTAAAATAATCAAAAAAAAAAAAAGTTCATCAAAACTTTTTGGAAAAATTAAACAAGAGATAGATAGATAGATAGATGATAGATAGATAGATAGATAGATAGATAGATAGATAGATAGATAGATACATAGATAGATACATAGATAGATACATAGATAGATAGATAGACAAGACAGACAGCTAGCTAATTATTCATTTATTGTCCTAGAAAAACAAAGCTGTTTTGTTATGCTTTCAATTTGGTTAAGATGTAAATAAAGCCCATTCACATTTTGTGTGGAGAAAGGCACCAGGTTAGAGGTAGGTATATCTCTAGCAACTTTGCCTCAATAAAGGATGTGAGAGAAAAAAAAAACAAAAACATGCTGTTATTTTTAAACTGGGCAAATTCAAAGCATGATAATGGAAAAATACATTTAATGGGGAAACATATTTTAAAATGTTTCATTGTTGGTTTTTCCTTTAATTATTTTAATCATCTTACATCCCAGTCACAGACTCCTCCCTCCCTTCCTCCAGTCCCACCCTTACAAATCCCTTCCCACATTACCCCTGCCCCTTCTCAGAGAAGGGGAAGCCCCCTTCCATACCACCCCACCCTGGGAAATCTAGTTGCAGCAGGACTAAGCAACTTCTCTCCCACTCACACCCACCCAGGCACTCCAGGTAAGTGATAGAAATTCAAAGGCAGCCAACAGAGTCAGAGACAAGCCTCACGCCAATTGTTAGGGGACTCAGAGGAAGACCAAGCTGTACAACTGATGCAAACATGTAGGGCACTTATGCCCTGCCCATGCATGCTCTCTGATTGTTCAGTTTCTGTGAGCCTCTATGGGCCCAAATTAGTTGACTGTAAGTTTTCTTGTATGACCTTGACTCCCCTGGCTCACTCAATCCTATCTCCCACTCTCCCATAAGACACCCCAAGCTCTGCTTAGTGTTTGGCTGTTGGTCTCTGCATCTATTTCCATCAGATGCTGGATGAAACCTTTCGGTAGACCTATATGTTAGGCTCCTATCTGTAAGCACTGCAGAGTATCATTAATAGTGTCAGGGGTTTACTATCCCCCAAAGGATGTCTCAAGTTGAGCCAGTTGTTGTTGGTCCATTCCCTCAATCTCTACTTCCATCCTTTTCCCTACACATCTTGTAGGTAGGACAAATTCTGGGTCAAAGTTTTTGTGGGTGGGTTGGTGTCACCCTCTCTCTTCTACAAGTCCCGCCTGGCTACAATAGGTGGTAGCCACTCCAGTCTCCCTATGTCCTATTGATAGGACTCTCAACTATGATCACCCCCAAAGAGCCCCCCAATTTCCAGTCACAAGTTAGTAGCAAAGATGTCCACCACTGATTTCTGTTCTCTTTCCCAGCCCTCTCTGACCCTGTCTTTCTCCACACCTGATGCCCTTCCCTGTTCTGCTCCTCACCTACTCTCCCATCCAGTTCCCTTCCTCAATCTACCACCAGTGTCTATTGTACTTCTCCTTCTGCATAAGATTCACACAATCTCCTTTGGGGGATCCTTATTACTTACTTTGGGTCTGTGGATAGTAGCATGGTTATTTTGTGTACTTGATGGCTAATCTCCACTTATAAGTGAGTGCACACTACATGTATCTTTCTGAGTCTGGGTTACTTCACCCAGGATGATCTTTTTTAATTCCAACAATTTTACTGCAAATTCAATGATGTCTCTGTTTTTAATAGCTGGTAGTATTTGATTGTATGGTTATACCTCACTTTCTTGATTCTTCAGTTGAGGGAAATCTTGATTGTTTCCAGTTTTGGGAAATTTTGAATAAAGCTGCCATGACCATGCTTGAGCAAGTAACCTTGTGAGATGGTGGAGAACCTTTTGGATATATACCCAGGAGGGGTATAGCTGAATCTTTATGTAGAACTAGTCCCAGTTTTCTGAGCAACCACCACATTGATTTCTAGAGTGATTGTAGAAGTTTTCACTCCCACCAGCAATGGAGTGTTGTTCCTCTTGTTCCACATCCTCACCAACATGTCAGTCATTTGAGTTATCTTAGCCACTCTGAAGGGTCTAAGGTGGAATCTCAGGGTTGTTTTGATTTGCATTTCCTTGATTATTAAGGATGTTGAATATTTTTTAAGTGTTTCTCAGACATTCGAGATTCTTCTATTGAGAATTCTGTTTAGCTCTGTACCCCAGTATTTAACTGGATTCTTTGGTCTGATGGTATCTAGTTTCTTGAGTTCTTCATATATTTTGGATTGGTCCTCTGTCAGATGTAGGGTTGTATGGTCTTTCCCCATTATGTATGTAGTTTACTGTTTTGTTCTATTGATGGTGTCCTTTGGTTTGCAGAAGCTTTTCATTTTGTGAGGTGGCAATTCTCAACTTCATATCGAAAAAAAAATCGAGAATAGCTAAAATAACCCTGTACAATAAAAGAACTTCTGGAAGTAAATAGTAATAAAAACAATACAGAGCAATAGTAATAAAAACTGCATGGTATTAACATAAAACCAGATAGGTTGACCAATGGAATTGAATCAAAGACCCAGAAATAGACCACACATCTATGGATACTCGATTTTTGACAAAGAAGCCAAAACTGTACAATGGAATACAGAAAGAATCTTCAATAAATGGTGCTAGTCTAACTGAATGTCTGCATGTAGAAGAATGCAAATAGCTTCATATCTATCACCCTGTACAAAACTCAAGTCCAAGTGGATCATAGAGCAATGCATAAAATCTAATAGAAGAGAAAGGGGGAAACTGCTATGGGACACACTGGCAAAGGAGATAAATTCCTTATCAGGACCCCAGGAGTTCAGAGACTAGGATCAACAGTTCTTAAATGGGACCTCATGAGACTGAAAAGCTTCTGTAAGGCAAAGTATACCTCCTCTCAACTTTTAAGAACAAAATATTGAATGTGAAAATATTGTATGTTTTAAAACATTGTGTTACATTCATATAATTATATATTTCCTTGCTCTTTGGGACAGTTTAGGTGTTACCTAAGGGATGAAAAATACTTGCTGTTATATCCATAAGAAGTGAATATACAGGAAGGAAAGCAGGGCCAGGTGAATAGTCTACATGTTCATTAAGCAAGGAATAGCACTCTTTATAGAGGACTGAGGATGTTATTCTAACGACCAAAAATGAAAGTCATCAATAAGTTGAAAAGAATATCTTGTTGTCTCCATCTATAGTGCTTGAATGTTTTATTGGTTATAGTAACTCAGGGAGTCGTGTGAAAGACTGGCCAAAAGGATCGAGGAAGCCAGATGTGTAAGAAGACTTAGAGAGTTAACTATCTCAGGCTCATGGGGGCTCACAGAGACTAAGCCGCCATCCAAAGAGCATGCATGGGCTGGCCCTAGGCACCCTACAGATGTGTAGCAGATCTACAGCTTGGTTTTCATGTTGGTTCCCTAACGATTGGAGCAGGGGCAGTGTCTGACTGTGTTGCTGTCATTGGATTTCCTTTTTCTATCTTGGCTTTATATCTGGTCTCTGTGAGAGAGGATGCATTAGTCTTGCTGTGACTTTATATGCCAGACATGTTGGTATCCATGGAGGTCTCCCCTTCTCTGAGGAGAAGAGAAGAGGATATTTGGAGGAGAGGTTTGCTTTGTGAGAGTGGGACTGGGAGTAGGGGAGGAAATACTTCAAAGTAAAGTGAAGAAGTGAATAGATAGATAGATAGATAGATAGATAGATAGATAGATAGATAGATAGATAGATAGATGGATGGATGGATGGATGGATGGATGGATGGATGGATGGATGGATGGATGGATAGATAGATAGATAGATAGATAGATAGATAGATAGATAGATAGATAGATAGATAGATAGATAGATAGAGTCATTGGGAAAGCTTGGGACAAAAAAAAAGATACTGATGTATTCCAACTACATCTAGACTGTAGAACATCTGGTCTCAAGAAGTCTTAGGTGCTCAGAAAACTATCTGAAGGACAATCCAACTGAAAAAAAAATCTTGCTATTCTGAACATGAATGTGCCTGTAATGTAATATTTCTATTGAATTTGTGGGTGAATATTATGAATACCTGTTGGGATGTTGGTGAGCTGGGATGCATCTAGGTTAAAAGTTCTTCCATCTATTGATCTCAGCACAATCAAGGTAAGTGGTGCCCCTGGAAATTGGATTTCTCTCTGATGGAGATGTGCTGAATCATGAACTATAGTTATACCCCTCATGTTTCAGGGACATTTATAAAAGCTGCTGGAACTAAATCAAATCAGACCTGGAGAATGTAGAAAAAAATATTTGCAGCAAGCTCCAAAGGGTCATCTAAAATGTCACTTAAAAGAGTAGTGTTTCTGCAGTTATCCTGGCCAGAACACAGAGGTTTTTACAAACCACTTTCAGTGTTTTCATTGTTCTTGCCTTATTAGATTCCTGGAAATTGGATTAAGATAAATAAATTTAGTGATATAGATATAGATATAAATATAGATATAGATAGATATAGATAGGTATAGATAGATAGATATAGATATATAGGTATATAGATATATAGATATGTGTGTGTGTAGGTGTACATATTTATCACTATATATTGAAATATATAAACAACGAGATGTATCTTCTGTGCTCTAAAAAAAACCAATAAATGCTCTATAAAATATCTCAAGTACATTAAAATATGTCCTTTATGCGTATATGTATTTGAGTAAACTTTGGAAGATGAAAGAAGATAAAACTTTGAGAACAAGTAGCTTTAACTGTCTGACATAAATTATATTAAGTAAGAAGCTGGCAGATGAAAGCTGAGGTACAGACATCTGTCAGTGTATGAAATTTTGGTTCATGACAGATGTTGTGTTACTAGAATTGGAAACAAAAGTAAGCTTACTGAAAGATGCCGATATTGCTAATATAAACTTAACCAAGTTAGCAAATTTTAACTGAAGTTTAATGGTGAGTTCTAAAGAGATCTGGGTTTGCTATGGATACTCTGTTGCTTGTGATTTCTGGTGTGCTGATGACAGTGGCAGGCAGGGCCCCTGAAGTGCCATAATGCACTCATACCCTCTTTCCCCTACTTTATGTTGTGTTCCCTTTCTGTCCTGGCTCCCTTGCTCAAGTAATATAGGAAATTCCTTCAGGGTGAAATTATCTGGCATTGGTTTTGAGACCATGAAATCCATAGAACAGACTGCACTTTTCCATTCCCAGTGTGTAACCATGGCAAAGCATTTAATTTCCCTGGTGCATAGGCTAAATAGTATTAATAATTCCAGTTTGCTATATGCCAATACTTTACCAAGTATATTTTCTAATTATTAATAACCCTTCCAAATAAACATATTCACATTGACTCAGAGGAACTGAGCTTTGAAGATACTAAGAAAATTGCCCAGGCTTACAGCGCTAATAAAAAGCAGAACGGAGTTTTAATACTGAAATGTTCATTCTACGAGTGGTTCTATTCATTGTGGGGGTTTGTTTATTTGCTTTGCTTTGTCCTAGTGATCTTTACACACCCTTGGCTGGCCTGAAACGAGATAGTTTATTCTCAAGATCACCATCTTTATACCTGAGCTTCCTATAAGATACTGAATTTGAGGCGTGTGCCAACAATCCATTTTCTTAGGCAGCATCCTATGCTGCCTCGCAAAAGTAATGAGAATATTCCAAATTAATTTGGCAATGTAACAGTTATAAACACACACTGGGATCCAGGTAGCTAGAACTTTCTTCCTGGTTACTGCCTCTGATAGCGTGGTGACTTCAGTGTCTTACCTTCTGAGTGCTTCAGAGATCCCATCTGTAAAATGCAAAGAAGCTAACTTTATGGCAGCAAGGAAAGAAAGAAAAGTAGGGATGAGGTCAAAACACTGCTCCAAGGGACAGCAATTCTCACAGTATACACTCTTAATGACTGTAAAATGTAGCAGAAGATGGCCTAGTCGGCCATCATTGGGGAGAGAGGCCCCTTGGTCTTGCAAACTTTATATGCCCCAGTACAGGAGAATGCCTGGGCCAAGAAGTGGGAGTGTGTGGGTAGGGGAGCAGGGCGGGGGAAGGGTACAGGGAACTTTTGGGATAGCATTTGAAATGTAAATAAAGAAAATATCTAATAAAATAAAAAAGATGTTAAGTGAAACAGTAGAGCCCTTGGTACAGTGGAAGTGATAGATTAAAATGAATGTTGATTTTCCTGTGACAAAAAAATTAAGTACAAAAACAGAGGAAGGTGTAAAAACTACAAAGGATAAGTGAATTATTATTTATTAATCTGTTCTAGGTTTTAAACAAAAACCACCACATTCAAAGAAAGGGATTTTTCTAAAAATAATGATACCACAGAGTAAAAACTCTTACTCTCTTGGAATTACCCAATTTAAAAAAAAAGAAAAGGAATGGCTATGGACGATTGAAATTCATGAGAGAACTATGTTCTCTTCAAAGATATTAGATGATAATAGGGTTAACTTTGCTGTGCATTTTACCAGAAAGTCTCTGTGTGTGTGTGTGTGTGTGTGTGTGTGTGTGTGTGTGTGTGTGTGTGTGTGTGTGTNTGTGTGTGTGTGTGTGTGTGTGTGTGTGTGTGTGTGTGTGTGTGTGTGTGTGTGTGTATGTTTGTGTGTATGTGTATGCACGTGTGCGCACATGTGTGTTTGATAGCCTGCAAAGCACAGATTTTTCCACTTTTCAGAAAAACTATTAAATGAAGAATTATTTATTGCTTTGTTTTCTTATTATTATACTCTTTGATCATTGTTATGTGGGTACATGAATTATGGATATGTACATGTGAGTGTGTATGTTAATCTGTTGTGTTTATGAATGTAGGTGTGCCACAGTTGCATTTTGAGGTCATATGCCAAGCTCGAGTACCAGTCCTTTTGTTCCCTGTTGTTTGAGACATAATTTCTTGTTGTTTTCCATATAGCAAGATAGCTGGGTCACAAGCTTTTGTTAATCCTATCTGTAAATTTCATCTAGTCATAGAAGCACTGGAATTATAGACATGTGCTACTACTGCCTTTGGCTTTATATGGTTTCTGGGATATGAGCTCAGGTGGTCATGATTTGCATGACAAGTGCTTAACCCACCAAACCATTTCATAGCCTGGTTATTATTTTTAAGTGACTTCCCAGCTTATGGATTTAGAGATATTATGAGTCTCTTTATTTATTTTGACTCTTTTTTTTTCCTTTGTGGCCTAGAGAGGATCATTAATATTTCATGAGAGCTTATTTATATTTATAAAGTCTCAAACACCACACAGCTTCAAAGCCAAAGAATCTGAGTCTCGGACTTTTGTGCAATCTAATTTGTACCTGAAATACTGAAAAGTTAATTGTATTACCATTATTATCAGTCAGATTTTACATAAAATCAACAAATTACCACTTTCACAGGAGCCACGTTCTTCTCATACAGATGTTAGATTGAAAGCTAAACTCTGGAAAAGCCTGTGGGTATCGCAGAATCCACATACCTCATCTGATACTCCTGTAACTGAGATCTGTGAAGTAACTGCAAGGGCAGAATCCATGGAAGTATTTCTATATTAGTGTAAGGTCACAGCCTAAAAGAGATAAAATCTAGAAATACCAGCTGAATCAAAGGCTAGTAAGTCACTATATTTCAGTAGAGAGCTACATGTTGCATATACACTGTGAAGGTAGCAAAATTGTTGGGTCATTTAACAAATGTGTGCTGATGTATCCTAAGTACTTTGTTGACATCAGTTTGTATCTGGGCCAAAGTCATTCTATATTGTTTCATATTGTGTAATGAAGCTGTTTTCCAGACTGTGGCATACCTGGAGAGATTCTATTTTTTTTTATTATTATTATTATTTCCTTTATTTACATTTCAAATGCTATCCCGAAAGTTTCCCATACCCCTACCCCCACCTCTGTTCCCCTACCCACTCCCACTCCCACTACTTGGCCCAGGCCTTGCCTTGTGCTAGGTCATATAGAGTTTGGAAGACCAAGGAGCCTCTATTCCCACTGATGGCCGA
>NC_034608.1:47172649-47184484 GCF_900095145.1 Mus pahari
TGTAGTATTCTTTCTTTATGTAGTAATGTATGTAGCGCTGGATGCCGGGGGGCTACTCCCAGGCGAACACCCCTCCTCGGGCGGGGAAAGGTGCCGGGTGCCGGATCAGCCTGGGGACTGCTGCCAGGCGAACACCCCTCCTTGGGCGGGACAGGCGCCGGACGACCAGGACTAGACCCGGGTCCCTCCTCCGCAGTCCGCTGTCTCCCTGGCAGTGCACTGGAGCAAAGATGGCTCACCTTCCGGTTCAGACCTGGGAGACCGCTTCTGGGCAGACACCTCTCCTCTGGTGGGAAAAGGCCCCGAAAGCCGGACCAAGCCTTAGTACTGCTCTCAGGTGCACACCCCTCCTCGGGTGGGGAAAGGCGCTGGATGCCGGGGGGGCTACTCCCAGGCGAACACCCCTCCTCGTGCGGGGAAAGGTGCCGGTGCCGGATCAGCCTGGGGACTGCTGCNAGGCGAACACCCCTCCTTGGGCGGGACAGGCGCCGGACGACCGGGACCAGACCCGGGTCCCTCCTCAGCAGTCCGCTGTCTCCCCGGCAGTGCACTTGAGCAAAGATCGAGATTCTATTTTATAACCATTATTTTATTCCATTTTAAAGATGGTGGATGACTCTGTACCTTGTCGGACATGTAGGTCTAGCACTACACACAGAGAACAGACAGATAAGTGACTTACTCCTTACCATAGAAGGGTTCCACTCTATAAATATATTAGGGTGAATTTGGACAGTAGGGAATGTATGAGCGTGTTCAACTCAAGTCAGGTAAACCAAGCCTGAGAACTCACTGAACATATTATGCCAAGGGAAATGTACTCCATAAAGAGGCAGAGGCAGACAAAGAAGCTAACTTTATGGCACCGAGGAAGGAAAGAAAAGTAGGGATGAGGTCAAAACACTGCTCCAAGGGTCAACAATTCTCACAGCTTTTACCACTGGTTGGTAACCAAACCTCAATATGTCTCTTGGAAAGAATTTAATATACCCCTTGAAATTGAATTTAAGATCCAAACCATTACATTCTTCCTTTCCTAGTGTTCATCTCACAAAGAAAAACACATTTACTATATCTCTAAGGCTCTCCACATCTCTACATTTCTACAGTTCCACTAGTTTTCAAAATACAAGTTCATATTTTCCTATCAGACTCAAAAATACTTTGTTTTGTTGGTTGGTTTTGTTTCCCTTGTTTTTTTTATCAGAGACAGGGTTTCTCTATATAGTCCCAACAATGCTGAATCTCTGCAGACTAGCCTGGTCTCAAACTCATGAAGATCCACTTGCTTCATTCTACCTTCCAAGTGCTAGGAATAAAGGTATATACCACCACCACCTGACATGATATTCTTATTTGTGAGTTCCATTAAAAACAAAAGAAGATAGAAATGATATTGAGATATCTGGATTAGATGGTGTGTTAGAAGCTGTCTCTATAAGATCCAGTAAAGGAGAGACAGTGTACGAATAAAAATATAGATTTCATGTCCAACACAAGGAGAAAGAACTTCTGAAATCTAGAAAGTGCATGAAGGGATATGTACCTGAATATTCCAGAGAAAAAGACAAGTTGTGCACAGATAGGAATAAAGCCAAACAGATCTTCATACTACGACATTCTGATAGAAAAGAAGTTACTTTCAAAAGATAAGCAAGGTGAATGACAGACAGGCTTTCTTTTAGCGCAAGTTCACAGCCCTCACAAACAACAGTTCTGTACAGCTATGATGCCTCTGAACCACATCAATGACCAGCATAGCATGATAACATTATAGGTGCAGTAGAAGCACACATATCTTGGTAGTGATCAATTGTTCTCTATTTGGACTTAGAACCATTCTAGGGGTATACTCAATATTGCCCCCTGTACTGGCTGGTTTTTTTGTATCAAGTTCACACAAGTTGGAGTTATCAGAGAGAAAGGAGCCTCCCTTGAGGAACCACCTCCGTGAGATTCAGCTGTTAGGCATTCTCTCAACTAGTGTTAAAGAGTAGGAGGGCTCATTGAAGGTGGTGCCACCACTGAGCTGGTAGTCCTGGGTTCTATAAGAAAGCAAACTGTGCAAGCCACGAGAAGCAAGCCAGTAAGTAACATCCCTCCATGACCTCTGCATCAGCTCCTGCTTCCTGGCCTGCTTGAATTCAAGTCCTGACTTCCTTTTGTGATGAACAGGAATGCAGAAGTGAAAGATGAATAAATTGTTTCCTCCCCAACTTGCTTCTTTGTGCAGGAATAGAAACCCTAACTAAAAATTCCCACACCACAGGAAGTCTTGGAATAAATGAAGGCATGTCCCCAAGCTGAAGACAGGTACCCATGTCACTGGTCTGGTTGCTTCCCACACTGCTAATGTACTTCAAAGACATCCCTCCACCTTGGCTCCTGTGGATATGAGGGCTATGGTGAGAAAAATATTTCCATCCCACAGACTTCAAAGTTAATATGGGCAGGAAAAGCCTCTGGTATACACAACAGGAAACTTTCTCCCTGGAAGTGGCTCTAATAGACAGTAGAGACATATCTGCAACAGGTTCAGTGTGAAAATAAACAATAGGAGTTACATGGCTCAGCTGACATTCCTTGACTCCGGGCGTTTAACTTTAGCCTTCAATTTTTAAAGACCTACAAGGAAGCTGCCCATCCCCTCAGCGCTCTCTCCCCTCGATGGTTTGTGTGTTTGATTATTCATCCTTTTACTCCTCTTTTCCCCTTTACATCACTTTTAGTGATATCGGTGGTTTAATTTATCATATTTTAAAATGGTTTCTACTTTTAATATTTGCTCTCCTTCATGCCTTCATCTCATTTTGCTGTAGCTTCCCTAATATTATTCAGGAATATAGGGCTTTTTCCTGTTGGTTTCTTTTTGTTGTTCTCTGTGTCACTTTCCTGTTACATTCATTTTTTACATTTATTGTGTTTTGTTTATGAGATTACGCATTATTGAGAAATTTTACAGTTATTGATTTCCAATTTGATACTATTTTTCCTTTTCAACGATTCCCCCATCTCTCTTTTTTGATTTTGAGATGTGAGTTGTCGTGTCACTCCTTCCTTTTATCTCATTAAATACGCATTTCTGCATTTATCATAATTAACTGTAATTTTATAGCACATTTTAAAATTTTGCTATGTTCAGTATTATAATCATGGATTATTTACTATTATATTTTTAAATTGTGTGTGTGTGTGTATGTGAGTGTGTGTGTGTGTGTGTGTGTGTGTGTGTGTGTGTGTGTGTTTCATCATTGGCAATGTTACACTTTGTTTTCTACTCACCAAGTTATGCTGAGGATTGAAATTTTAGGAATATGATGATCAACAAAATCATTCACAAATAAACCTAGAAGAAATCTCCAAATTAATTTCTTAAATTCTTAAAGTCACAGGGCTGAGCCACAGCCATGAAAAGACAAAGCAAGTGACTTCTCCAAAAGATCGTAACATTTCAACTCCTAACCCCACTGAGAGAGAAATAGGTAAAATGACAGAAAAGGATTTCAAAAGTTTTCAGATGAAGATGCTCATTGGCTTCAAAGAGGAAAAAAGAAGTAATTCCATCTAGAAACTAGAGAGAAAAAATAGCAACACAGGGGGTAAAATAAGCCAAACTAATGTGAAAAACTATCAGAATGGAAGAAAATGCTCCCCATACTTAAATGTCCAGACACCAGCAAAAAGCACAATAAATATCAGATAGAACAATATGTCTCCACCAAGCCAGCAAGTATAGAAGAGTAGTAGGGCATAAGACATGCAATATAGCTAAAGCACAAGGCAAGAACTTCAAAATAGCTATCATGAATATGTTTAAAGACCTCTATGAGAATATGAAATCATGATGTCTATGAATATGCAAACAGTAGATTAAAAGGAAAACAGTTCAAGCCATGAAAGTAGAAATAGAATCATTTATAAACACCTGATGTGAGTTAAAACAAATAAAAAATTAAGGACATCAAAGAAAAATTTCTGAAGTCAGCTAGATTAACAGAATACATGAGATGGAAGAAATAATATTCGGCACCCATGACAAAGCAGTAGAAATGACAACATTGGTCAAAGAAGATGTTAAATGAAAGAAAACAACAATAACAACAAAAACAAAACCAACCAAACAAAAGACCCCAACAACCACCACCACAACAAAAGCAGACACAAAATATCCAGGAAATCTGGGGAACTAGGAAAAGGTATAATTTTTACATAATAAAAATAGAGGTAGGAGAAGAAATGCAGGTCAAAGATCCCAGAAATTATTTTCAACAGAATCATAGTAGAACATCTCCCTAACCTAATGATAGGTACCTATCAAGGAACAAAAAAAGCATACATAACAACAAATGGGTTGTACTTTTAATTATAAGAGATGGAGTAAGAAAAACATTCCACAATAAAGCCAAATTCAAATAATATCTATCTACAAATCCAGCTCTACAGAAGTTTCTAGAAGAAAAAATTCAACCTGAAAAGCTCAGCCACATCCAAGAAAACACAAGGAATAAATAATTGCAGACCAGCAAGTAAAACCAGGGGAATAAGCCCAACCCATAACAACAAAACAAGGGGAATGAATAAACACTGTTCATTGGTAACTCAACAACAATCATCTCAGTTCCTCTGTCAAAAGACACAGAGAGATTGAATGCAAAGCCAGGATTTATCCTTCGGCTGTACTGGGGAACAAAGAAAGCTTTATCATCAAGAAAAAAACATCACCTTAGGGTTAAAGGATGGAACAAGATATTCCAAGCAAATGGACCCAAAAAGCAACCTGGTGTGCCGATTTTAATATCTGATAATATAGACTTCAAACTAAAAATAACCAGAAGAAATATAGAAGGACACTCCATATTCACCAAAGGAAAATCTACTAGGATGATACCATGATTCTAAAAAGTATGTATGTATGTATGTATGTATGTATGTATGTATGTATGTATCTGAACACAAAACACAAGGTACCCAGGTTCATAAAAGAAACATTCCTACAGCTAAAATAGGATTTTGGCTCTCACATAGCAATCATAAATGTCTTAAATACCCTCAATCTTAAATAGACAAGTCATCTAGATGAAAAATAAACAGAGATGTTGGAGTTAAATGATGTCAGAAACCAACTGAACCTATCAGATATTCCTATCAGATATTTATGAGATATTTTTCTCGAACACAAAAGGATATACCTTCTTAGCAGCTCATGGACCGTTCTTTAAAATTGATCACACATTCTGATACAAAGCAAGTCTCAACAGGTATAAGAAAAATGAAATAACTGTGCATCCTATCTGACAATCATAGACAAAACTGAATATCAAAAACAATGGAAACAACAGAAAATTCGGAAACTCATAGTAACTGAACAGCTCACTACTAAGTAACTAATGGAATAAAACACATATTAATAAAGAAATTGAAAAGATTTTTGGAATGAAATATAAATGAAAACACAATATATTCCAATCTTTGGGACACAGTGAAGGCAGTTCCAAAAAGGCAAGTTCTTAGCACTAAGCGGGTATGTTAAAATTACTAGTAACTTAACAACACCTATGAAAGCTCTAGAACAAAAAGAAGAAATTACATGCAAAAAGCATAGACTGGAAGAAATACTCAAAGTCAGTGCTGAAATCAATAAAACAGAAACAAACAAAACACAATACAAAGAATCAATGAAACAAAGAGTTTGTTCTCAAGGAAAAATCAATATAATTGATAAACCCTTATCCAAACTAACTAAAAGCCAACAAGAGAAGATCCAAGTTAGTAAAATTAGGATGAAAAGGGGATTCAACAACAGACACCAAAGAAACCCAGAGAGTCATAAGGATATACTTTAAAAACCTGTATTTTAGTAAATTGGAAAACCTAAAATAAATGGATAAAATTCTTAATATATATCACACACTAAAGTTAGATCTAAAGCAGATAAACAATCTAAAGAGACCTATAACCCCTAATGTAGCAGAAGTAATAATTAAAAATTTCCCAAACAAACAAAAGCAAATGTCCCAGAGAGTAAAGTATTCCATGAAGTATTCTACCGGACTTTCAGTAGAATCAATGTGAACATTCCTCAATGTCTTCCACAAAATAGAAACAGAAGAACCACTGACTAATTCTTTATTGAAGGCCACAATTATCCTGATACTTAAACCACATGAAGACCCAACAGAGGAGAATTATAGAGAGATACAAAAATTGTCAGTAAAATACTTGCAAACTGAATCCAATAACACATGAAAAAGATCATACACCATGGTCAAGTAAGCTTTGCTCCACAGAAACAGGGATAGTTCAACATACATCAACCAATAAATGTAATCCACCACATAAACAGACTGAGCGATGAAAAACATATCATTTTCTCAGTAGAAGCATCCACCTCTTCATTGTAAGAGTCCTGCATAGATCAGAGATACATGGTATGTACCTCAGTATAATAAAGGTGACTTACACCTCAACTTCTAAATATAATAGGATCAAGTCAGTCTCCAAAGCAGTAGAAATTCTTCCCTCTCTCTCCCTCCACGCGACCCTCTTCTTCTCATTCACTAGTGATGACTTAATATATTTGCATAACATTTCTGATAATTTTTTCCTCTTATTTCTCTTTGATCCTTATCAACCTTCCCCATCGCTACTTTCTATTCATGAGTTTTGGTTTTATTCTGTGGCTAGACGCATTTAATTCAAAGCCATCTTATATGACCATTAGATTGGATCTATTTCCTGGGTGTACAACTGAAGGCAATGGTTTTTCTTCTCCATGAACCTACTAATGTTAAGTAATTCAGTAGAGTGGGCCACCAGTGCCCCTCCTCCATCTCTGCTTGAACATTGATTAGCTTATAAAAACCCATTGAAGAAATCCTCAGCTGCTGTGAGCTCGTGTTTGCAAAGGCTGTGTCTTGCCCCAAAGAAATTAAAAGAAACTTTGTGAGTCCATTCTCTCTTCTGGCTCTTAGGTTCTTGTAGTCTCATCTTCTTTAATGCCCTCTGAACCTTAGATAGATAGATAAAAAATACCTTGCTTAGGGTCACTCTTCTTCATGTACTAGTCTTTCAACTAAAGAGGAATTTCAACTGTCAAAATCTATTGCCTATCAGCCCTTTATTATTCCATCTCTCTATGTTTATTTCAGGGTTGGTTAACTCAGTATGTCTTTTTAAAGTGCCCTAAGTTCAACAATGTTTTCTTTTGTCTTGGTATCACAGTCCAGTGTCAGGCATCATTCTACATATCCTTCTGCAAATGGGGCATGCATTATTCTAGAGAGCTGAGTAATAATTGTGAAGAAGTTGGCACATCGATGTAAGGGTGAGAGGAGGAGTGTTGTACACCTTGCTGACACCATCACACTTTGTTTGATAATTCTATTGCCACTTGCACTTTAGTGGGCTGAGCCATGAATATCTTATGCATACTAAACAATCCCCAACATGAAATGGAATTTTATTTCCTTCAATAAAAAAAAAATTCTCAAATCCATTCATTTGTTCTAACCTTGCCTGATCAATGTCCTTTGTAAAGCTACTCTCATCTCTCGGCCACAATGATGGTAACTGCCTCTCAGGAACCTCCCACATGTGGCCTTGTTCTCTGTGCAGTCAACCCTTTCTGTTGCTGTCAGAGTAAACAGTAACAATAGGATGATTTTACTTTTCCTACAGAAAGGCCTTCTACAGTGTCCGTTTACTCACAGAATGAGCACTCCTCTACAACATTTCCTGAGCCCATAGATGTAGGATCTATAATGTAGGTATAAAGGTGTATCCTTTAGGTCTGGGATCCCAATAATCTGCATTGTGTCCAGTTGTTGTTTGAAGTGATGCCCTCCATTTGCTATAAAGAGAATCTCTTTCCTTAAAAGGACAACATTTAATTGGGACTGGCTTACAGGTTTAAGGTTAGGTCCGTTATCATCAAAGTGAGAGCATGAAGCATCTGAGCCGGCATGGCTTAGGAATTCTATATCTTCATCTGAAGGCCACTAGGAAAAGATTGATTTTCAGGCAGGTAGCAGAAGTTCTCTTGACTCTACCTTGACAGAGACACACTTTCTCCAACAAGTCCACACCTCCTAATAGTGCCAATCCCTGGGCCAAGCATATTCAAACCACCATATCTTAACAATTATAAAAAACCACCAGGTATGTACAGGCTTACCTTTTTCAAAATCTACTTTTAATAAGTGTTCTTAAGTTCTTTAACCACCCTTCTAGGCCACCACCTACCAGAGGGAGTGGAAAAGAAAGGTTCTTAGGGTATGGGGGGATGGACCTGTTTAGAAATAGTGCTTTGGAGCAAATCCGTTCTAGGTTGGCAGGATATATACCAACAGTCCAGTTCAGTAGTGTCATGGGACTCTTCCTTGATGAAAGTTGGAAGTTTCACTTACCTGTAAGTATAAGGAAAAGATTGAGAATGTGGAAAGAAATTATGCTGGTCTTCCTAAGTGGCAGTAGGGTATTCTTTCCTAAGGTCCATGACTTCACTAGCCCCAGGAAATTGGCTAGGTTTCCGGTTCTAGAAATGACTAATTTCTTTTTGAGTGGTTCTTAACTCCAATTAGACAGATGGTAGTTGATACCAAGGTGCATGCCACTTATGGCACAATTATAAATATCTTGACATTCTGATAATTGTCGGGATTCAAAGGTATTGCAGCTGTGGATGTCTTCACTGTTGTATCTCTACTATATAGGTTATAATTAGAACACAGCAGAAGAAATACTCAACAAATGAACAATTACATGTTAAGTTTAGTTAATTTTGCTGCAATGAACATGGAAATCAATGTCGTTTAAGTGAGGCAATACTGATTTATTTCAGCTCATAAAATTCACAGGCTATGTTGGAGGGAAGTTGTAGAGATGGTTTGGACATACACAATAGAGAATCTTGTATTGTACAGTAGTTTCTGTAAGCAATAAAGGTGATGTTATCCAAAAATCAAGTCCCCTAGAGACTGCCCAAAGCTCTCAATTCATTGTCAGCTTTCAACAAAGGTAAGGAAGGGAGCTAATGATTGCTTTAGCTAAATCATTTTGATTCTGTGGCAGCCAGACACAGCTTGTCATCTGCAATTATACTGTCAGCTAAATAGCAAAACGTGAGGGAAGATTTGATGTAAATAGAACAAAGAAATGCCGATCTATATTGGGGATGTATGTCCAAATGCACTTAAGAAGAAAGCATTCATCACTACCAAACTTTCAAGAAATGGCAGAGAGCTCACTTTAGCAATGGAAGGTGAGGGTTTGACGGGATGTTTGTGTAACCTCAGACACATTTGTAATAATAGCTACCTAAGGAAGTGCCAGCATGTGTATCCCCTTTTCAGGGAAGGATTGGAGCAAAAAAAGAGATGTTCCCTTATTATTCTGTTTCAAATCATAGGTAGAATAATTGGACATTTGAACACCTATAGGTAAATGCTATCAAAATCAGATAATGTTAAGTCAAGTCTGTTCTTTTAGATGACATACAACGCTTAAGGTAAAACTAACTTCCTATAGATTAATATTAGTGAATGACTTGGTTGAAATAATGCACTGACTTATTCATCTATGGTGATTTAAACACTTTTTTAAAAAAAAAAAAAAAAAGATGCTATGTTCTACATTTTAACAAAACATATAGCATAGCATTACGATTTTTCCACATTGTCACCCATTGGCTCTAAACAAAAACATCATAGAAAAAAATAGCAACATGTACATGGACCAATAAAATAAACAGGGATCTAAGTGTTACAGAAGTCTGTTTGCACATAGCATATTCATGACCCACAAACTGCTGCTGGTTCCATAGCTAAGAATTCAGAGTAGAGTTAGCATTTGACATTAACAAAAGAAGGTAAGATGCCTTCAGATGCTTCTTGGGTACCCAAAGAACATTCTTTGTGTTCAATCATGCTACCACATATGCAGTTATCTCTTACACAACACTGAGCAAAAATAACCAATCAATGACTAATTCAACAGAGAGGGAGAGTCTTAAGACTTACTCTGCATGGAACTAAAACTGACACAAGCCAGCTTTCCTGAATGAGCTTCCCTATTTCTTGGCCCTCTGGAATCTTCACTTAATACATTTATTCAAATATTGACTATAATAAAACCCTATGTGTATATTCTGTTCTCAATTATAATCATCAAAGTAGTTTCTTTTTCTGAATGCCCCAATTCTAGTCACCTAAAGGGATGAAATAATTTCATACATGAACACTTACTTTCAATGAAGTCATGACATGCCCCCTCTTTTTTGTCCGTGATTGTGTAGTGTTCACTATGAACACATATTCCTAGGCCCTGCACCAGCTTATAGAAGAACATTTTCAGGCACATTACCATGTGTTCTGAGGCTTACCTCCCCTTAAGAATGCTATAGTTTAACAATGAGTGAGTAGACATAGCCTTCATATTAGCTGAGATTTAATCAGTAAACCTGAAATGTTAGATGACTTCATAAAATGTACCTTAGATTGCAAATATAATAATAGTGGCTTGTAGTCAACACTTACAGAGTGCTTTAACATCTGCTAGACATTGCATTAAATGTATTCTCCCACGTTATTTCACTTTTTCTTCATGACAGGATTAGATAAACCCGCCCTTGCCAAACCTACTCAGCAAATGAGGACACATTCAAGGTCAAAGCTGTTGAATAGCCAGCAAAGTCACAAACAACTGTATTTCAACTTGTAAAACTGTTCATCCATTTTGTTGTATTGCATTTCATAAGGAAATAAGGAAAAATTAATGTCAATGGTCTAGTCCAAAGATTGTAGAATATTTGACCTTGTAAGTCAAGGAAGAATGTAATCCATTATAAAACAATAATCCATTAATACTTCTCTTTTCTAAATCATCCATTAGTTTTAGTTCTGATGCTTTTATGTGCTATAACAAAAACTTAAGTGAAAATTTCCTTCTCTATGATATTTCTTCAGTAATGACATCTCTCTGGCATTTCCTTTCGATGTTTTTGAAAATTTAAAGGAAATATTCAATGAATATCTCCTAGGTACTAGCTACTATATTAATGCTAGTGAAATAGTCAGGGGGTAGTGTTTAAATCTATTCCTTCAAAATAAAAGGCAGTTAGAAAGACTGCCATATGGGGATATAATAAAAAGAAAATACAGAGGTTTGAGATTTCAAAAAAGTGACAGAATGACCAAGTTTAATTAGTATGATAAGAGAAGTTGTTGTTGTGCGGGAGGCATTTATGCTGAGTGTTACATAAAGTGAGAAGAAATAAAATCCCTATGGAGAAAGAAAAGCAAGTCAAGATTTTTGAGATGACAAAACCTTGAAAAAAACAAAAAACAAAAACAAACAAGCAACACCAACCACAGCTTTATAGATAACTCAAAAAGCCAGGATTGGTGAGGAACAAGAATGATGTTCCAGCCCTGAGAAATCATCCTACCAGAAAGAATGAAGGAAATTGCAATTTTTTTTCTGTGTTAACAGACAATCTACTTTAATGTTGTGTGCAAGAGGGTAACATTATTCAATCTACCCCTTAAAAGATACCTTGCTGCCAATATAAGAAGAGATTGGAATAGGGTCACTGACACATCAGCCAGTAGGCAAGTGTGGTGTCCAGATAACATGATGCTGATCAAGCTGTATACAGTGGTACACACCTATAATCCTGTGTTCTGGAGGCTATGTGCTGATCTATCTCTTTGTTCTAGACCACAGTCTATATAGTAAGTATCAGAGAAGCTAGGGTTACATAGAGAGACTCTATCTCAAGGAAAGGTAAAGGAGAGAGAGAGAGAGAGAGAGAGAGAGAGAGAGAGAGAGAGAGAGAGA
>NC_034608.1:47184614-47191826 GCF_900095145.1 Mus pahari
GGAGGGGAGGGGAGGGGAGGGGAGGGGAGGGGAAGGAAGGGAAGGGAAGGAAAGGAAAGGGAAGGGAAGAGAAAGGGAGATGTTCTGAATAAATAGTTAAGATACATGACTGAATTCTGATATAATACATGAGTTATCAGGATTATTGGGATATGAGTAAGACCATTCAGGAAGTGTTTCATTCCATCTTATGGTCTTTATAAGAGTATACAGTATAGTTAGCTTGTGGGTATGGAATGGTAAGACAAGATAATTAAGGAACTGCTATAGTCAATCTTGAGATCTTTATAAAGGTATAAAAAATAACTGGATCATGGGTAGGTAGTTATAAGATAATATTCTATTATAAAACATACAATTAACAAGTACCATATTTTATTTACATCTATGGAAATGCATGAGTAAGCACTTAGAGTGTACTCCTGAAGGCTTGCTGCATGCAAAGACCAAATACAAAAACTGAGGCATCACAGAAATCTAAGTAAAAGTAGTTCTAAATGTAAGTAGGAGACAAGCAAAGATGTCAACTGGAAGCCAAAATAGGAGTATGTTAGAAAAAAAAAAAAAAAGAGGACGTGGTCAAGTATACAGAACACAGGTCAAGTAAAATAAAGACAAATAATTTGTCCATTCAATTTAGCACTATGGTTATCATGGGTGACCTTCAATACCTTCACAGAAGCAGTTTCACTAAAGTGGGAGAGAATAAAACTGCATTACAGAGGGTCAGAGAGTAATAGAAACAGAGTCTGGATTCAGAAAACTCAACAGTAATCCAATGCACTGAGTCCAAATATTTCAATTGTATAAAATGAGAAGTGCTGCAATTTCAAGGTTAATGAAATGACCACTGCAACTCTTATGCTGGTAGTTTCAAGAGTTTGGCTCTTTGATCCATATTCATCCAATGGCTGACTGCAATTTGTCTCCAAGGAGCAAGGATCCATGATCGTTCAAATAGAAACATGGATTATTTTGGATTCTGTGACTGCCTGGAGTTTTAGGACATGTGCATTGACTAGGATGTCTTCAGGCATACAAATATGCTATATACATAATGTTTTGACTTACATGTAACTTTAATGTTGTGTGCAAGATGATATCATTGTTATAATTACCCCTTTAGAGAAACCTTGCCTCCAATATATGAAGAGATTAGAGTAGAACCACTGACATATTAGCTAGTAGGCAACTGTGGTGTCCAGAAGATAGATGATGCTGGTCATGCTGGTCATGCTAGTGCACACCTTTTATACCAGCAGTCCTCTGGAGGCTGTGCAGGTGGATTTCAATATTCACCACACACACACACACACACACACACACACACACACACACACACACACACAATCTTAGGTAAAAGAGGCCATAAATAAAGGACAGTAAGGGTACATGGAAGGGTTTGGGGGGGGTAGAAAAAGAAGGCTAGAATGATGTCATTTTCATATATGTGTGTATATATATATATATATATATATATATATATATAGAGAGAGAGAGAGAGAGAGAGAGAGAATAGAAATATAAAAATCTCAAGTTTAAAATTTTCCTGAGTAAACACTATAAAATTGGTTTTCTCCAAGCACTTAAATTCCATCTTATATTCCCACCCTAGATGCTACTCTCATTCTTCACTTTAGAAAAGACACTTGGGTCTACCTGTTCTGAGATGGCAGGCTCTCTAGAGAACACGATCCAATGCACTGCCCACCTCATTGGTAATGAATCCAATTTCATTCATGTAAAGTGCTTGACACCAATTTCTAAATTGTAAGTTCGTGTTGATTATAAAACATATAGAAATTAACTGAAGATGGGAATAGCTTTAGGTAAAGTCTAGAAAAGTTGTTTCGTTTGTTGGTATTGTGGTTTAAGATGAAGTTTGGTTAGCATATGACCTCCTCACTGGGAAGAGCCAGGAGACAATCTCCCAGTAGATCCTGTAAACTGTGGACTTCAAAGTAGACAATCAAGAAGTAGATTCCAAGAAGAGCAAGTCAGCGTATCTGGCCTTTGTGAAACAACAAATCTTCAAACAGTCAAAGAGCAGAAGGTACATTCTTGATCAAGATAACTATGAGGTCTGTGGACATTTAGAGCACAGCCTGGGCTTACCTTACAGGAACCACCCATGACTGGAACTGCCACACAAAGTAGGTGAGAAACAAAGTGAGATACAAAGCACCAGGTTCAAGACAACTTGTGATGTCAAAGCCAGGAAACAGTCCAGTTCAATATGCAAACTGGAAATTTACAGAGCAGGAAGCAATTGGAATAAACTGTGCCTAGAAGCAGCAGGCCAATATCTGGAAATCGGATTCCTCACCAACAAAATGGTCAGTTCAAGCAGAATGGTCAGAATAAAAATGGGCATCATAGTCAGATCTAACTCTTATTTAATACCTGTGCTTCTTTGTCTGCCATGAAGACGAGCTCTGGTTCTTCTTCCTATTTAAAACTATATCACTTTGATGCATCATTTCTAACAATCTAGAGCTGAATTCACCTTTTCATAACTAAAAAAGTGAAAGCAAGGTAGTTCTCTTTCTTTTAGTAATCAAGGCTTAAAATACCATTTAGATTCATATACCAAATCTGTTTTTATTTCTTTAGGTAATTTTCAGAGATTAAGTTTCTCCATATTATATTTCATAATATATTTACAGGTCTATTTTAATATTTTTGTTATATATGTTATGCTATATACACATATTTCCTAACAGTACACAATGAACTTCAAACTATTACCCCATTATTGTGTCCTTAAAAGTATATACATTTTTTTTTTGTAGTACTAAAAAACAAGTCCTAAACACTCATCCACTTGTCATCAGGAAATATATGTCTAGAAATACTATCCATTATCTATAAAATTTGTTGTTATATTTAATTACAACATTTCCTTCTTCCTTTTTCTCCCCCAAACCCTTGCATATATACCACATTGCTCTCTATCAAATTCATGGCCTTTATTTCCTATTAAAGTTATTATATGCATATCTGTGTACTTATTTATCTGTATATATATAAATATCTATATATTTGCATATATATTAATGTATCATCTATATATACTTGTATACATAAATGTCTATCACCTATATATCATTATATTCGTATATCATCTATATATCAGTATATTAATATATCTACATTTCTATATGAATAGATCTCTAAATATAACTTGCTCAGTCTGGGCAGTGTATATTTGCATGTATATTTTCAGAGCTCAACATTTGGCACTGGGAAAGCAAGAGTTGTGATCTTCCCTAAGGAAGGTGCTTTCTCCCACTCTCAGTATTCTTTAGTTGCTTGCTATCCTTGTAGGGTTGAAGTTTTGTGAGATTTGTTACATCCATCATTGCTATTCTCCTTATTCAGCTCATATTTAGGCAGTCATGTTGGTGAGGCTTTATGAGTGCAGCTTTCCATATAAAATTATGGATCTAGAAGATCATATTGAGTGAGTTAATCTAAACTACAAAAAAGACTAGTGTAATATGTTCTTTCTCGTCTGAGGCTCCTAGCTCCAAATGTACATGTGTTAGCTCATATTCTGGTGTAACAACAAAAAGCAGGAAAGAAAAAAAAAAAAAAAACGACTTCTGCTGTGGTAGGTGAGTGAGGGATCAGTGGAGAAGAGCATTGCGTGCTACAAGATAACTCATTGGAGAAATGGTAAATCAGGGTCTTTCATTAGGAAGAGTTGGCACAGATAAATATAAAAGGGAGAACTAAAATTATAGCAAGGATACCTGGAAATGGCATAAGTAATCATACTATTAATTACCTAAAATAGCTTAAATTAATCATACTATTAATTACCTAAAATAGCTTAAATCACACTTAAGTCTATATAAAAATATACTTATATAGTTTAAAAGAATTTTTTTTCTTCTTCCCTTCAAAAGCCAAGGACCATTTAACAAAATTCCCAATAAACCTCTGAACTGTCAGCCAGCTCTGATTGAATTCTTTCCTTTATATATACTTGCCTTGGTCATGTTGGCTTTTCCCAGCAATAGAAACCTAATTAAGATACTGTCATATCCTGAAGCACAAGGGTCATTGCAGAAGAGTCATGGAGTAGAGAAGGGACATTTTAAGAACCATAGTATCATGGATCTCACTGTATGACTCTGTCTCCTAGTAATGTCAGGAGCTACACCCATAAAGTTTCACCACGATATTTGCTTATACATGAACATATAGTATGATTTCTAAAAAAAAATCTCATCGTGTATATAAAACAGCCTGAGTAGGCTAATACTTCCCTGACGGTCTATAAATACTAGTTCTTTCACAGCACATTCTGCTTTGCTTGGTGGCAAAGATGTCACTCTCGTGTACATATCCTTTGATTCTTTCATTCTGTCTAGGTATGCCAGGGAGCTTAGATCCTCAAATATTCATAGATGGATACTGAGGTTATCCTTTTTATTAGTAAGTTATATTAGAACTAAACTCTAAACATACTCCTTAAAATTTCTCAGTCCCAGTCATCCTATCTGTTCACTGCCCATTAAAACAATTTGGTCTTGTGCTTATGTTCCTCTCTGATTCTCCTCCTTTGGATGTTCTTTCTAATTTCTCAATATAATGCAACTCTATTCCATAAGATATAGTGACAGTGTGCAAGCCCCCCCCCCCAAACCAGAGTTTCAAAATTGTAGTTCCTTTGAATCTTTTTCCTCTCAAACTTTCACTTCATGTTTGACCGCTCACTTAGCGTTTTGTGTTATTTGTAGCCAGTCCTTCGCTACAAATTCCTCGGTCCCTTTAGGAGTAAGTACACAGTAATCCTGACTATGTAGTTTTCCACTCTCCAATATGCAGGCTTGTGGTAAGCCCAGTTAAGACTCTTGACAGGTGGCCAGTACTTCCTGCACTTGATGCGTTTGTTTTATCCACCAGACCGTCATAGCCACAAAATCTTACAAGTGTCAGGCAACCTGACAAGCATTCTATAAACACTTCATATGGACTGTCCCTCTCTCTTCATTACAGACACCTGCAAATCATTCTGAGTCTTTAGAAACAGTGTTCTTGATACAGAGGGAAAGAAAGAACAAAATGGAGAAAACTCATTTGTTCTCATACACAATTTTATACTCCATTATTTTACTTTTTAAAGAATATTGTACAAAGATTATGAATAATATATTGAACTCTCTTCGGTCAACAAAATGAATTTTAAAGGTACTGAATGCATAACAAATTCCATGTTGGGAATAAAAATAAAAACAAAACAAACACCCAAGCAAAATTCTAAGATAATTGACATTTCAATGATAATGTTCATAGGGTTGAATTATTTTACCCATTTATTCATTTACGTGTTCAAAATAAATTGATTGAATACTACTAGTTACTAAATAAATTTGTTATCACCTAGAAAAATAGATGAAGAAACTACTGCCTTATGTATATTTGGAAAGATGCATCTTAATATTATTATCTTGTAAGTAAAAGTAATGTTGAGATAGGAAGAACTATGAAAAACAAGTGCATAAAACTGTGGTGGCCCAAAGCGGGGTACTTTGTTTGGTAAAGGGTACAAAGAATGTTTTCTTAAGTCAGGTAGAAATGACCAATATAATCAAGTAGAGATATTTTGGGCAGAAGAGATAGCATCAATATATGACATGGGACCAGGAGAACATGAAATCTGGGAAATTCTAAGAACATTGGCAATGAATGGGAACAATGGCATGTCATGTAGCTTTTGTCAATCAACACCAACCAGATTCACCTCAGAAGACAGAATGCCAGTTGAAGAAGTACTCCTTCAGACTGAGCAGTGGGAATGTCCATGGGACAATTTCTCAGTTAATTATTCATGTGAGAGTTCTCTGACCAGGGTAGGGAGTGCCATCCTTGAGCAGGTATGCCTCAGTTGCATTAGAAAGCTGGCAATGTAAGACAAAGGAAACAATCCAGTAAGGAACTTTCTTCCATAGGTTCTGCCTCAGCCCCTCCCTGTGTTTCTGCCCTATATTCCTTCAAGATTAGATGATGATTGGAACGTGGAGGCTAAATGAATCCTTTCCTCATTGCGGTACTTTTAATCAGTAATTTATCACAAGAGTGAAGCACATTTGAACAGATGGTGAGGAATGGGAGAGGCACAATGGAGCAGGAAGTGTCAGTGACATCAGAAACCTTGCTGGATGGCAGGAAATCCGATCATATCCTCAGATCACAGAGCTATCTGTATATGTATAGACCACAGAGAAAAATGATTGTGTATAACTGTGTTCTTAAAATATCTCTCCATTTGCAACCTGAGCAGGACTAGGACTAATAAGAAAGAATTGTTAGGAAAGCATTTCCAAACTTTAGGGTGGAAAGGATAGTGACAAGGGAGGAGGGCAAAAATTCATGTAGAATGAGAGAAAATTGTGATATTTGGGTGGAAAAATTTGTAAACAGAAATTGTGATAAAAAGATAGCCGTGGTTCTGATTGCAGATTTAAATGGTAGGTAGTAGCTCATACTAAAAATACTTTTTAAAAGGGAAGTCTCATTTCTGCCAAAGGGGAAACCCACACATTTTGTTTTGAACATACAAAATTTGAATGAAGACTAGTACATTCAAGGGAAGAATCAAATACAACTTTGACACTCAATAGAAATATTAGTTAAGCTACAGATAGTATTAGATGATCCAGAATTTTTCTAGGGCTGTCAGTGTATGAACTCAGGGGCATCCTGGAAACACAAAAAGAATTTGGTTTCGGGAAAGAATGCAGACTGTTAAAGACAATCAGATTATGGATGCTTCTCCAGGATCACTCAGATTCGATGCCAGGGGAATGAATAGATACAAGGAAGAAAAGAGAAATGGAATTGTCAAAAATAGTATGATTATTGTCTGTGAAGTCACATGGCATTAATGTATCAATAAGGGCAAAGTGATCACAAATACTTAATGTCACTCGTAGCTCAAGAACAGGACTGAAATTTATCAATTGAACATTGTTAGCATTGTCCGTAGGACAAAATGCCCAAATGCCCTATATATCAATTTTATTTTTATTTTTAAATCCCTCTTTGTCTCTTTCATTTTGGTCTTTGTCTGTTGTTTGTCTCTCTGTCTCTGTCTGTCTGTCTCCATCTCTTTCTCTCTGTCTGTCTCTGTCTCTGTCTCTGTCTCTGTCTCTGTCTGTCTGTCTGTCTGTCTGTCTGTCTGTCTGTCTGTCTCTCTCTCTC
>NC_034608.1:47191846-47198229 GCF_900095145.1 Mus pahari
TCTGTCTGTCTGTCTGTCTGTCTCTCTCTCTCTCTCTCTCTCTCTCTCTCTCTCTCTCTCTCTCTCTGTGTGTGTGTGTGTGTGTGTGTGTGTGTTTGCCATTCTTCCATATGAATAGAGGTCAGAGGACTAAGTCAGGTGTTGGTCCTCTTTTACTTTGCTGAGACAGTTTCTTGTTTTCCACTACAACTGCAAGAAGCTTCCTGTGGAGTCTCCTGTCTCAGCCTCTCACCTCCTGTAAGAGCCAAGGCATTATAGGAACCCATTGTTTTAGTTTGTTTGTCCATTGCAATGACAAAACACCACAGACAGAAGCAAATTGGGAAGAGTTTATTTGGATTACATTTTCTGTTAGAATCCAGCAATGATGGTAGTCATGGAAGAAAGTCAAGGCTGAAACTTGAGAGTAGGAACTCATTAAGAGACCTGGGAGGAATGATACTTACTTGCCCTCTTTTCTTTGCTTCCTTATACTACTTAGGTTCACCTATCTAGAGGTAGAACTTCCCATAATAGCTTGGTTCCTCCTACATCAGTCATTAATCAGAAGGTGACCCACAGACTTACCAACAGGATTATCTAATTGAGACGTTTTCTTTTTTAAATTGAGAGTCTTCCTATTTAACTCTAGTTTGTGTCAAGTTAATATAAAAAGCCAAAACCAAAATAGATACAGGTGTCACCAGGTTTAGTTATGCTGATTTCTAGTTATTGGACTTCGTGCTCACACTTACACAATTAACATTTTAACCACTAAGCCACTTGTCAAATTGATAATGTAATTTTAGAGGAAAGGTTCATGGGTTAAGGGTTTCCAGACAAAAATCATTAAGCTGCATTACTTTGGGCCTTTACATCATAGTGAGGGCATAGAGCAAAGGCAACTACCTCATGGCAGCCGAGGACCAAAGTAAAGAGACTAAGTCACCTAGGACCAAGTATTCCTTTAAGTGGAAAGTCTCTGATGACTTAGCTTGTCTTCCTAGACTTTAGTTTAAATATTCTGCCACCTTCAAATAGTACCCTGAATTGAGGACCAAGCACTTAACACACATGCCTTTGGTGGATATTTCAGATCCAAGCTATAGCAAACAATTGGTGCTATGCAACCAATGCATTCTTAGTAAGGGCTCTTTCAGAAGTATGATCCATTAGATTGTATATCAGTGTGTGGACATGTGAAAGGAAGGTAAGAAACAAGAGAATGTAAGAATAGATGCCCAATTTCAGAAATGTGACTTCAAAGTAATGGTAGACACAAAGGAGAAGACAGAAAAGTGGTTATATGGAAGAGAATTTGAATGAGTATAATCTCCTTAAAGGAGAAGAATTTTGAACGCATAAAACAACAGTAGTAATCATATGAAAACCAGCAAGAATACTGGATAGAATCCATCAGAGACTGGGACACTAAATATCAAACATAGAAACAATAATTGACAGTGAAATTACTCTTGAGGAAAATAAAAAAAAAACATTGGAAGGATTCCATTTATGGAGAAGAACAACCCATCAACAGGCATGTTGAATTCCTCTCTAGTGTGTTATATCTCATTCATACATGAGAATGCCTTGAAAAGTGGGCAGGCAGGAAGCATAGCCACAGAGATTATAATAGTCCTGTATATCCCAGTGAGTTGAGAAGAGAAATGGCAGGTAGCATTAAGCGATCTTCATTTGTACCATACATTAACAGAGGAAGGCATCTTCTGTATTGTTTGACCTACGCCAGGAAGTGTCATTGGATGCTGAGAGACAGCATGGGGATTACGGATAACTGGTATATTATGTATAATTAGACTCAACCACAAACAAACAAACAAACAACAGCAAAAACACAACAACAAACGCAAGCCATGAGTGAAAGTGAGCTAAGCAAGTCTCTGTGATGACCCAAGTTTGGGTGGAGATTTTGTTTACAATGTTCTGTGTTGATCTTCTTCGTGCATGTGTTTCTTCCTTGCCACACTCACTTCATCGAACAAGACCTTCCCTGCATCCCAACCATCAATCTCCAGTTTAATGGGCTAGAAAAATGGAGACTATGCGGAATACCTCCTCCTTCCCCATAGTAACTTTCCGAAGCTGTATCAGTGATACACCCACCGCTACATAAAGAATATGGTGAGAAGCCACCACATGTGGTGAGAAGTGTACTTATCACAAATAGTCACATGGAAAGACAAAATTCACAATTTTTTTTTGTTTCAGAGTAACAAGATTAGATCATGCTAGAGGTCTTAGAGGAACTATGGGAAAACATTTTGAACAACAATTGGTGCTTGTAGTTAGAGGAACAAAGCAAAATGGGTGGGAACAGGGTATTTACATTGGACTTTAGGAGACAGAAAAACTATAAAGTAACCAAGGTATGGGTGATGATGTCCTTGGACATGAGGCAAGAAGTAAGGTGGATTTGATAAATGGATGCTTCTGTTGTTTCTCAGGAAAGTTGGGCATGGAATAGGGAGGGAGCAGGTCTTAGATACGGAAGCTTTCGATGAATGAGGGGTTATCAGAAATATGAAAATGATAACAGCAAAGAAGAGAAGAGGCTGATTGGAGTGAATGTCGAGAGCCTCTCATGGATGGATTTAAAAAAAATGATAGTGGTGGGTTAATGAAAGTGGGAATGAGAAAGGATGAGACTCTAGACCAAGTCTAATTTGGAGAACTGAGCTTTGGAAAAATCAAACAACTGTATATACCACAATGTAAGAGATTTAGTGCGACTGTATGTACCACAATGTAAGAGATTTAGTGCGACTGTATGTACCACAATGTAAGAGATTTAGTGCCTTCAAAAGATTGTCAGGTGCCAGCATATGCACCGAGTAGTGTAAAACAGAAAAGTCTGTGGGACACAGAGCTGCAGCTCTACAGAGAGGGGTATCTTTGGGAGGAGAAGGGGACAGAGGCCAGGATAAAGTGGGATTTAAAAGGCATACGTGGACACGGGCATGGAGACAGCATTGAGGGGATGAGAGTATAGGAACAGGGTGTGAAATGGTCCATGATGTTCCACTATCATTTTGATGTGGAAGGGCTCTGAGGAATTATCACTTTTCATCCCACGGTGTGAGAATAAGACCACTGCTACAATATTAAGTCAAATTTCAAGTGAGTTTTCATTAAGTCCCGGCCGGTATAATGGAGTCTGCTGGTAAGGTCCATTCTGGGGTTCCCAGAAAATGACCAGGTGCTTTTAAAGGCAAATCCACAAGTCTCTCTACTTGTTGCCTTCATCCAATAGGGGGAAAACATACATCCTGACACACTTCCTGTCAATGTAATGCCAGCCTACATGTGATCAAGCACATCCAGTGCATTTGGGTCTACCACACTTTAAATCTATGAAGAGCAGACTCCAGCATCTCAGGAAATAGGGTGTTTACATTGGACTTTAGGACAGAGAAGTATCTGTCCTTTGGAAATGGGCTTACAGGTTAGAGGCACTTTTGTTTTATGGATCTCTTAGGCACAGGAACAAAAATTTAAAATGAATTCTTACTTTTAAAGACTAAAGCAACATTTTGTTTTACGTATGGCATATGTTAAAATGAATGCATTTTGATTAATAAAGGGAAATTTAGGCAAATTTTCTTGTATTACAACCCTTTTTTGGTAGCATATGCACACATGCATGTGTCTTGATATCACACCTCAAATTTTACAGCAGGTAAATGCATCATAAACCTTGTTTGTTCAATATGAAGTCTATGGTAGCAGACTGTATCTGGTCTGCTTTATCCCTGGATTCCCTCTACATTAAGAATCTCTGCTGTACACAGGGGCCCTTCAGTGGAATAAGCATTTAGCAAATCATTCCTTTTACTCAGAGATAGTAAGATCAGAATCGTTAGGACAAGAGCGGTGCAGAAAAGCAGCTGAGTGTGTGTGAGGTGTGTAGGAGAAGTACTACAGAGCCACTGCCCAGAACAAGTACCCTGAAGGGTGACCGTGCCAAGGGGAGTGGGCTGTGTGGGATCCATGAGGACTCCTCTCACTTTCATGGTTGGAACAGTCAGGTTAGAGTGACACGATGTTGGATGTTTTTATTATCTCCATAAACCAAAGTTCTGAAGTGTATCGAGGCACACAGCCAGACTTTCACTATGAATAATGAACTTAAATGAGGCCTTTTGTGTGATTATCTGGTGAGTCATTTGAATGCAGTCCTCTTTGAGGATGCGGCAGAGAGGGAAAAAAAACAACAGCACAGGATGTATTTGGATGGTGTTCTTGATTCATGGCCTTTCCCTTTTGATTTATTATTCTGATATACCCAATTTGAAAAGGCAATAGATTGATACTCAGTGATAGATTATTTTGCTTTTCTGTGAAGAAAATCATGTTGGCTAAGCTAAAAGAAGTATGATCAGCCAGGGCATATTTCTCTTCTATGACCCAAAGGGAAGCAGAATTGACTCAAAAATTAGTGGGGTTTTTTGTTTTGTTTTGTTTTGTTTTTAGATGAAAAAAGAAAAAGAGAAATGATGTCTTTCCTGGGAGCTTTTTATTTATTTCAGAAGTCACAGTTATATGGCAGTTAAATCTAATGTCAAACCCTTACCTAGGTCACTAGAAAAATAACAGGAGAAACAGGTCCCATCGCTTATGAAAATGGAGTATAATTTACAGGAAGAGTCTGAAAAGCAGAGAAAGGCCCCATAGTCAATGTCCACTAATGTCCAGCCACAATGAACCTCAACTACGAGAGGAACCAAGCAGGATTCACAGAGTGTATTTGCTCTCCTAGGTTGTTTCCTAGTGCTATGATAAATACCACAACCAAAAGCCATCTGGGAAGGGATGGATTTAGTTGGCTCACAGTTCAAGACAGGACTCAATCAGGAACCTAAAACTGAGAGCACCAAGGAATGCTGCTTACTGGTTTGCATTCCTCTACCACACAGACACACATCCCCAGGATTGCAGCACCCGTAGTGACCTGGGACCTCCCAAACAGATCATTTACCAAGAGAACAGCTCACAGACTTATCACTAGGCAATTGTGTGGAGGGAATCCCTCAATTAAGGTTATTTCTTTCTGACAACAACAACAACAACAATAATAATAATAATAACGATAAGAATCAGCACAACAGGCAAGACTGTTCAGAGGAAACTACTAGGTAGGTAGAGGATGCAATGTGTGTGTTTGGAGACCTATAGAAAGATTGGCTGTGGAACAGTACAGGTGTGGTTGGACATATGCAATCTTTGGGGTTATAACATTACTTTTGTCATTCTAGAAATAATAGAGAAGAGAAAGTATGCATCTTTATGGAGAAATGTTAAAATAAGAATCAATAGAAATATGTTATTTTTATGAAGAAGGATGTTGTGAGGGCAAGCATTCTATATAAGGCTATCTAATATCTTCTGTTCAAATCGTCCCCCAAAGTCTTTTCCTTAATAATATTCCCTTGTGTTTATTTCCAATACACAGCATCATGGGATAAATATAAAGGGATGAAAACCACATTCGTTATCTGGCATCTTTACCCATTTTGCGTTTGACAAGTGCAACTTGTACCTCTCCCATTGTACTTAATATTCTAGAGTTGTTCATTTTCTAAGTGTGCTATATTCTCTCCTCTGATCAGCGTCCTGCTACTTCTTCTTTATTTATCTCCTCTGGAGAACATGAGAAAAATGTTTTGTTCTCTATCTTTGTATATTTCAGTTTTAAGATTGTGGCATTCACATGTAAGACCACATACTGCATCTCTTCCTTCTTCTTTTTATTAATCTGTCTTGCTTTAGTTAGTATAATGTCCCTCAGGTTCTTCCATGTTTTTTGTTTGTTTGTTTGTGTTTTTCGTTTTTTGTTTGTTTTTGTTTTGTTTGTTTGTTTGTTTTTTGGTTTTTTGAGACAGGGTTTCTCCATGTAACCTTGGCTGTTCTGGAACTCACTTTGTAGACCAGGCTGGCCTCGAACTCAGAAATTTGCCTGCTTCTGCCTCCCAAGTGCTGGGATTAAAGGTGTGCGAAACCACGCCCAGCTCCATTCTTCCATGTTTTAGCCTGGTCTTCTTAAAGCTGGGTATCCCATTGCACTCAAGAATCAGTTTCTTTATCCCTCTTCCAATGACCACTGACTCTGTTAGCTCATCTGGGCTATTGAGAATGTCTCTTTAGCAGATAAGGGAGAGGATACACCGTTGTGGGCTTTGATATTATATTCTATTACATATTGGCTGTTGAGAATGGCTCTTCAGCAGATATGGGAGAGTATACGCCATTGTGGGCTGTGATGTTATTTTCTATCACATATTGGCTGTTGAGAATGACTCTTCAGTGGATATGGGAGTGCAGACAACCTTACAGGTTATGGTGATGTTATTTTCTTTTTTTTTTTTTTTTTTTTTTTTTTTTTT
>NC_034608.1:47198399-47210971 GCF_900095145.1 Mus pahari
CCGATTAGGCCATCTTCTGCTATATATGCAGCTAGAGACTCGAGCTCAAGGGGTACTGGTTAGTACATATTGTTGCACCTACAGGATTGCAGCCCCCTACAACTCCTTGGGTACTTTCTCTAGCTTCTCCATTGGGGGCCCTGTGTTCCATCCAATAGCTGACTGTGAGCATCCACTTCTGTGTTTGCCAGGCACTGGCATAGTATCACAAGAGGCCGCTATATCAGGGTCCCTTCAGCAGAATCTTGCTGGCAGGTGATGTTATTTTCTTTGGTTCATGTTAAGGAGAGCATTTCCTGGACACATCACCAATCTGTATTTCCTCTCCTCAGAAACTACTATGTTGTTTTTGCATTCTCTACGGAAGGATGCAAGAGTTCCTTTATCCTCACCCTCTTTCCAGCATTTTTGCCTTTACTTAAGTATGATATATCTTATTATGTTCCTTTTTTTGAATTTTTTTCAGACAATATGTTCTGAACATGGTTTTCCTTTCCCCAACTCAGGTCAGGCCCTCCCAATCCATTCAACTCCATTCTTCTTTCCCTTTCTCTTTACAATACAACAGACAAAAAAGAAAAGAAAAGTAAAAAGAAAAAGAAAAGAAACACCTTCAGGTTCCATCTCCCATTGTTGTGAATTTTGGCTAAGATCGTGTCCATTGAGTCCTGGGAGCCTCTCATATCCCAGGTCTCTGGGACTTTGTAAAGGTTCCCTTCCAACTCCCTAAAATTCCCCATCCCCCTGAAACTGCAGATTTCCATTTATTCTCTAGGCCCTCTGGGCTTCTCTCCTGTTGCCTCCTATACCTGATTTTGACCACCTTTTCCCCTCCCCCTGCCCTCTCCCACCCAGTTCGCTCTTTCCCTCTGCCTACCATGATTATTTGTTTCCTCCTGCTAAGTGGGATTGAAGCATCTTCACTTGGGCCTTCCTTTTCATTAAACTTCATTTGGTCTGTGAGTTGTATCATGGGTATTCTGTAGTTTTGGCTAATATTTACTTATCACTGGGTACTTACCATGCATGTCCTTTTCTGTCTAGGTTACCTTGCTCAGAATGATATTTTCTAGTGCCATCAATTTACCTGCAAAGTTCATGATGTTCTTGTTTTTCATAGCTGAATAGTATTCCATTGTGTAAATGAACCACATTTTCTGTATTCATTCTTCAGTTGAGGGACATCAGGCCTGTTCCCAGTTTCTGGATATTACTAATAAGCCTGCTCTGAGCATAGGGCTCAATGGAGATGACCTTAGTCGAAATGCCCAACAGTGGGGAGATGAAACCAGAAGAGACCACCACCAGTAGATAGGTAGGTTGTCCCCATCTCTCCACTGGGGAGATGGGGACAACCACCTACTTTCAAAATTTTTGAACCAGAGTTGTCCCTGTCTAAAAGAAATTCAGGGACAAAAACGGAGCAGAGAATGAAGGAAAGGCTATCCAGTTCCAGCCCAACTTGGGATCCATCTCATGGGCAGGCACCAAACCCTCACACTATTACTGATGCCATGTTGTGCTTGCAGACAGGACAGCTAGCACGGCTGACCTCTGAGAGGCCCTGGCAGCAGCTGACTGAGACAGAAGCAGATAGTTACAGCCAACCATTAGACTAAGGATGGGGACCCTTATGGAAGAATTAGGGGAGGGATTGAAGGAGCTGAAGGGGATAGCAAACCCCATAGGGAGAGCAACAGTATCAAGTAACCTGGACTCCTGGAAGCTTCCAGAGACTAAGCTACTGATAAAAGAGCATACATGGACTTGTCCTTGGTCCCTGTCCATATTATCAGAGGACTCCCGATCTGGCCTCAGTGGGAGAGGATGTGCCCTGTAGAGACTTGATTCACCAAGGAAGAGGGATGTTGTGGGGGTGAACTTGGCATAGGTGGGTGGGTGGGGCAAAGGGGAGGGGGTGAAGAACTCTGCGAGGGAGGGCATGAAAGGGCAGCAACAGATGGGATGTGAATAAATAAAATAATTTAATAAAAAAATAAAAGAAGCATAATCATTGGGGAAAAAACAGAAAAAGCACAAGAAACACTTAATAAAATATATAAGCAAAAAGACCAATAAAATTTAAACAGATAATAAGAATAAAAAATAAATAAAACAGACTCAAACCGAAACACTGCCATTACCAACAAAAATATCATTGATATTGTAATAGGTTCTTGGGCCATTTGAGGTATACCTTCAAGTGGATTGTGGCCCAGGCACATCTTGCATCTATTTCTAGTGGCATGAGGTGCTGCTCTTACAGGGCGTGCAATCATCAGAAGGAATCTAAGTTGAGATACCAAATCTTGGGCTGGAACTTTCAGAGGCAGAGGTGTAAACCAATGCAAAGGTTCTCTTTAAGAGTCAACCATCCAAATTTCTTTCATTACAACAGCAAAAATATCACCAACACAATCAAGTTGTTCACTTTTTGTAAGTTATGTGAGTGTCATATGCATTTGGGTATTAACTCCATATGAAGTCAAGGGTATGCCAATACAATTTTATAATCGAAAGGCTTCCCTTTAATTTTCTTCTTTAAAGATTTGATAATGTGGTTATATACAAGATCTGTTTAGAACATAAAAAGGCAAAGAAAAAACAGTATTTACTGAAGCAGCAGGAGATAACTCCTGCTCTACAGTTATTGATACATTTTGTGGATATAGAGTAATGAGAAAAGGTTGTATTTCCTAAGATAAATAGTAAGAGGCATAAAATTGTCACATGGACTGGTAGGAACCTAGTAACTGGAGATTGATTCCCCAGAACCAATGTAAATATAAAAAGAAAGAAAGAAGTCCTCAATAAAAGTTTCTTCTAGAATGAGATGTGCCTATCATGTGCATGCACACACAGATGATAATAAATAAAAAAAATGAGAACATGAATTAAATAACTGTGATCTAAACCACTTTTTTTTCTGTAATCACTTGGAAAAGTGCATGTAAGACTAATTTGGAACAAATATCTTGGTTTTAAATATCAAATTTAAAAGAAATTGGGAAATTTGGCTTGGAAAATTGGATCTACTTCATATCGACTTGGACGTTTTGTTTTTCATGGACACGTGTCACTTAATTAGGCAATATTTATTGAAATTAAATTTTAAAATGTTAAATTAAGTCTTTAGTAGATTCAATATGTGTATACCTATATCATCTGTATCCATCTCTTTCTATCTCTATCTATATCATGTATATTTAGTCTATATACATTTCTATCAATATCATCTACATCTATGGAATCTACATTCATATCTATCATCTATCTATCTATCTATCTATCTATCTATCTATCTATCTATCTAAATATAATATGATATAAACTCAGAGCAAGCTATTGAATGACCTTATTTAGACATCTCGAAATGTCAATTCCCTGATGGATCCAGTCCTTCCTTCCTGGGGAAAATTAAGCTCTTGGAAATGAAGTGAACCATCCACATACCTAATCACAATATGTTCATACTTTTTCTTTATCTATGTTTTCCTCTCTAGGGTGAGTAATGAAGGGAAGGAAAAGCATCCTTTCACTTTTGTGCCTCTTCGTCAGGACAGGGTACAAGGCTTATGATAAACATCGAGTATGTATTTATTGAGAGAATGAAAAAAAAAAAAAAAAAAGAAAGGCTCTATGAGATGGCTTAGATGAAGTGCTTTCCAAATGCAGAGATTCTGAAGACCATACTCAGGTGCCCAGCCCATGTGACCATTTCACAACTCTAACTTATTTATTTGAGGGCATGCAACCATCAGCCATCTCTCACATCTCTCTTTCGTCTACATCCACATTTCCAAATGGAACCGACCAAGCGAATCATCTCCAGCTTCATTTTATAGTTCAGTGATAGAACAGGAGTGATGGGCATCCCAGACTAGACAAGTAAACAGAAATACAAATTCAGTTTATCTAGAGAACATCCCCGTTGTAAACAAAAGGCACATCGTTTATTCTGAGCCCTAAAGCTTGAAATTTTGGAACAGTGAGGAAAAGTTACAATTTATTTAGCTGCCTTCGCAGAAAACACATTAATTATAATTGTGTGAGCAGTGGTAGAAAGTATCTAGAAATTCCAAACAAAGTGATTTCTCAATGACAAGAGGTGAGCCCAATTAAAATCAGGTACTGGCAAGAAAAGTTGTGCTCTTGCAGGATGATAGGCATTTCTGAGGGGGTGCAGGCAAAGCGATGCATGCATACATCATTTGTTTCATCCTGAAAACTGAGAAAGGAAGACCTCACAAAGACGTTGTAAAAACTGAGGCATGCATGCACTGCCCCAGTGCATTGGTTTGAGACATAGCCCCAAAGCTGCAGAAGAAATGTCTACACTCCCTTTCCATAGATAATCACCATTCACTTCTTTGACATTGGTCTTTCTTTCTAACACATGTACATTGTCATAAGAGCCACATAATATATTTCAGCATATTCTCACCTGTAAGGCCTTATTGCATTCAAATGTGCACCTGATGCTTATGATACAATCCTCTGTAGATACCTTCAGAAACATAAATTTAGATAACTGGTATAGTTTAGGTGCTAGATCCATTATCAAGATATATCAGAATGTATTAGATGTATTAGAATGTTCTGTTCATTTTGGCATATTCCCTTTTCTGCTAGCTAAGCACATCTATCATTGAAAACATGATTTAACACCACAGACTTCACAGGCTAAATGGCAGCCTATAGGGGCTATGGAAAAAGAATGAATGTCAAACCTGACAACTGGATTTGAATGGCAGCTCTGTGGACTACAGTCTTCTTGAGCTTAAACCCACTGATTGCCTTCTGTGTATTACCATGTCTTCGTCTGTATATGGTGGTAAACCATAACAGTGCCAGGTCATTAGGTTGTCTCAGCTTTGAACAGTATACTTTATGCTCTTAAAATAAACCTTGGTTAACAGGAAATGGTATATGATTCTTTATTATTGTTATTATGTTTAGTGTTATTATTATATATCCTTACAGAGACCTCAGAAAGAGAGTAGAGAACCGGAGTAAAATCAATCACACTTAGGTCTAGCACTGGGTTGTATTTATCTGAAAATAAAACAGTTATGGCTTTAGGCAATAGACGCACATGTTAGAAATGCCTGTGGAGAGGAGAAATAGACATCTATTTTTCTTTTTATTTTCTTTATTTGTTTGGGAGAGACATGAGCCTTTGAAGGTCAGGGGACAACTTACGGCAGGTAGTTCTCTCTATCCACCTTGTGGGTTCTGGATAATTGATATTACCAGGCTTGGTGGCAAGTGTCTTTCCTCACTGAGCCATCATGGTGGCCTGGAATACACTCTTTCCAATCACTACTATCTCTATTAATAAGGGGTGGAACTCTCTTTCTGCCTTTTCATATCAACTGATAGCAAAGCTCAACAATATCTTATGTAGAATGTTTCTGTGAAGCTTTGTTGCCTTCATACTCTATATTCATCTTGTGATGTGTGATGAGAGCATCTATGGGGAATACATTTTAAAAGGGGTGATTTTTAAACGACTTTTACTTATATAAATATGACAGAGGTATAGCTCATTGGTAGTGTTGGCCTAACCTTTCTAGAATATTGGATTCCATCCCAGCACTCATAAAAAGGTGAGGAACGGAGAAAAAAGAGCAGATTGGCTTGTGGGTTATGTGGGATAAAGTTGGGGCTCTTTATACTCACCGAGCATGAACTTTAGTTTTCATCGGTCTGTTCACCACCACTGTTTTGACTTGGCACAGATAAGACAGGGACTGGCATTAAACCATGATCTTTCATGATTTCCATTTCCTATTTGTGTATCAGGAAGGTGATTCATGATATTTAAGTCTGAGCTTCATGGCTCCCTTCATTTTTGCTCCCCCTTGATCCACTCCTCATAGTTTTATTCACTTGTGGCGATGAGCTGCCGATGGGGCTTATATGAGTGAATTGTTATAACATCTGGCTTTGGAGCCCCAGAATATGTCTGTATTTGTCAGCTTGGATTCCCAGATATAAGCCTAGCATAACTGTTCTTTGAGAGGCTCCACCCAGCAGCTACAGAAACAGATGCAGAGATCTATATAGCCAAACATTACATGGAGCTCAGGAAGTCTGACAGAAGGGTTGGAGGGAGAATTAAGGAACCTGGAAGGGATAAGGACTCACAAGAAGCCCATCAGAGTCAACTAATCTAGACCCTTACAGGCTCCTAGAGACTGAATATCAACAAAAGAGTATACAGGGTCTGGACCTAGACTCTCCACAGATACATAACAACTACTAGGGGCTTACCCTGAGTCTGGTACCTACGGTGGATTCTGCTCCCCTAACTGGGCTGTCTTGTCTAGCCTCAGTGAGACCTGAAGTGACCTGAGGTTCCAGGGTGGGTTGGTTCTTTGGGAGAGACCTCCCTCTTCTCAGAGGGGAAAGGGTGGTTAGTTGGGGGGAGGAGTCATTTGTGGTGGGTCCTGCCAGGAGAGGGGCTGTAATCGGGATGTAAAGTGTATTAATAAATAAATCAATAGAGAAAAATAACTATTATATGTTATTGGTCTGTTCCTCAGAACTGACCAGAATTGGATTATTTGATTAGCAGGTTGAAAATTCCCATTTTAAAATATGTAATCTGGAAAACCAGGAAAGCCAGTTTAATTACATTCTGAGCTCTGAAGTCCACAACCCACTGATACAGATGGTATAAATCTCAATGGATAGAAGTCTCAGGCAAAAATGGCAAAAGGCGTGCATGCGTGCGCGCGTGCGTGCGTGCGTGCGTGTGTGTGTGTGTGTGTGTGTGTGTGTGTGTGTGTGCTCACAAGAGAGAGAGACAGAGTCAGATAGAGACAGAGAGAGACAGAGACAGAACAGAGACACAGAGAGACAGAGAGATACTGAGCCAGTCTGTGCAAGGCAAAGGACCAGCTAGGAGTGATATACTGAGAGCAAGGAAGGTGCAAACTAATGGTGGCTGGTTAAATTCATCTCCAATAATTCATTTAGAAATGAGTTGCAGAATAGAGCCTGAGGAATCTGAAAATGTCAAGCAGAGAGCCCTGTTAAATGACTTTCCAACCATTACCCAAGGTCAGGAGAAACATTAGCTTGAAACCAGGCAAGTCTTTGCTCTTTGTTTCCAATTTTAACAACAAGATGATATCCCTTGTTCTTCAGTGTGCAGCCTCTTACTCTTAGAGGAGTAAAAGGGAAACAAACCATAGATAAACAAATTTTAGCCAGATTACCTTGGCTTTATCTGTTAAAAGGCATCCATTTAGGAGAAGTCAGAGTGAGTGTGAATTATTTAATGCCCATATCCTTCCCAACTTTAAGGATTTTTTTTTTAAAAGCTAGGTATCAAGACCATTAATAATTGACAAAGCATTTGTAAACCCTTAGCAAATGAACAGTCAAGGGACACATTAATAAAACATCTTGAAAAAAAAAAAAAAATCTCTGTCTCTTGGCTCATCACATCCTGTTGTCCCAGAGTGAGTGAGGCTGACTGCTTAGGCTAAAGCTTACCAGGCTGCTCAGCTCACGTTAACAAGGTGAGCCAGAGGGCGAAGGCCAGTGTCTTTTAGGAAACGAGGTCATCTGCTATCTAGTTACCCACAACTCTCCTGCTGAGTAAAAGCTCAGAAAGTTAAGACATTCTTACCCCCCCCCCCAATTTTTGACTAGATAACTAAATATAAATTCCGTGACTGGACCACTCCACATTTCTATTTGCAAAGCAAAACATTGAAGAGTCCAGGGAACTGAAGGGCCAATGACATTCCTCACTTCGAGGTCACAGTTCACACTCAGCCAAGACTGAAGGAGCCGTCAGGGTCACTGAACATTGCAGCTTTGAGGCCGTTAAGTGGCTTGGCTCATCTTTTTTCACTGTATAATGCAGGAGATATAAAATTGCCTTTTCCTGACATGGCATCTTTCTTCTTAGCAATGAAGAATAGTGCACACATAGGAAGAAGCCAGCTATTAGCATAGCAACCTGTCAGTGCCCTTGGGAACGTCTTGTCAAAAAAGCTCAATGTAAATAAGATCAACAGGCTGGCATGAGGTTGGGGATGACCTCGGCATTGTCCATAATACTTGAGAGAGATATGTAAACTGAAAGTGTCTAAAGTGTTCTAATCAGGAAGGTACACAAAGACTATTTTAAGACAAATTTGTGACTAATAAGGTATAGTCATGGAGGGGGATGGTAAGCCACAGGCCTCTTTCTGTCTGTCTTTTTCTTGTCCTTGTCATAGGTAAGAGTTTTTTTCTACATATGCTCGCCCATGGTATGTATGTTGCTCAAAGCAAAACGGCCATTCTACTATGACTTACCATCTCTAGAGGGACAAATGATGCACAAATGCCATTGAAAAATGCAAACATCGCAAAATACAAGGCAACATGTATTTTTCAAATATTATTAATCTTGAAATAATAGTTCCCCATGAAGACTAGTTGACATGTGTCCAAAAGGAACAAGAATTAGGAAGAATTACGGTAGTCCATGCTGGTGTCAAACTCATGATCCTCCTGCCTCCACTTCCTTCAACAGCCCCTACCAGCATATGTCTGGTCTTATTGTATCTCGTTTTATAGCATTTGATTGATGTCTGTGGGAAGCCCACTCATTTCTTTGGGAGATGGAGGGTGTAGTGGATATAGAAATAATTCCTTTTATTTTTAAGTTATGTAACTCTCAGAGTTTGTGTTGTGATTGTAATAGAAATCATCCTGATTCTATTATCTAGTGAGTTATTCAAGGAAGCTTGGAGTCTTATGATGTAATCCACTCCAGCCTTTGCCTCCCATTCTGTCTTTTAGACAAATGCTTCATCATCACAAGATTCTGGCTTTACACAGCATTCTGATTTGATTATTAAAATTAGCCACTGAAACAACTTGTTCTTGAGTTTCTTCCCCTTGGTTCACCAGGACTTTTGCCTTTCACACACTCTCTGGGTAGGGTTGAGTACACCCACTCACCAACCCTTCGTTTCTTTGTGCCATGCAAGCATGGTAAAATATTGTTCTTTGTGCCTCTTCCCCGTGGCACTCACATGCCAGATACTTGCCCCTCAAGTTCTTTCTTTCATCATGCTATAACATAAACACCAGAAAACCTTTCTTTGATTACAACCTCTCTGTGCTGCTTACCTTCCATTAGTGTAGCCTCCCCAGTCCCATGTCTCTCTATGGTACCAATATTTTCTTTGTCCAGAAATGAGTGCTTTGTGTTAGTGTTATTTTTTTGTGCTATTTTTGTTTTTTGTTTTTCTTTTCCTATCCTTCCTATGTCCTAAATTCAACCAAAAATAAAGAGCACAAGCACATTGAATAAGTATGAAGTTTCTGTTTTGTTTATTAAATTTGAAAAATTACAATATTATTATTTTGCTTCTCTTTTTTTTTTCCTGTGCTCCCTGTAAAACCCTCCCAAGCTCCATGAATTGATGATCTCATTTTCATTATTATTGGTACATATATAAATGCATGAATACATACATACAATCTGCACAGTCCATTGAGTTGGGCCTGTATATGTATGCTTTTTTGGTTTGACTACTTCGTGTCAGAGAACCAATTAGGGGTTTCATGCCAAAGAGAAGCTAGTTCTGGTTCTCTTACCAGTCATTAGCTGCTTGTAGTTAGCCTTTGTCTAGGGCTCAGACCTTGTAAGACTACTTCTCCTTTGCACATTAGCATATGGATTGTTCTTATCACTGTTTAGGTCTTGTTTAGGCAGCCATACTGTTAAGGCAGGAGAGGCATAGCCTCCCTGTCATTTCTAGAATACAAAATCTCCCAGCAGACTTCTTGGTCCTTATGTGATATTGCATTTGTTATTTAGTCCTCACTGAAAGGACGATACAAAGAAAATAAGAAACGCAACAACAACTACAATAGCAAAATGATTCTGTTTGGTGTCAGAGGATCCCCATGTGGCTCAGACTGGACTTAGTTCTCTCCTGATTGGATTAGAAGTGCGCATTAGCAAACCTGGCCACCAAAATAACTATCAAAGGCTATGGGCAAAACCAGTATTGATTAACTGAGTTCAAGGAAAGATCACCTGTGGCTAGGATGATCTTTTGGTTAATTATTGAAAGGTCAGGATTTGCAGTGTGATTTTAGAGGAAAACTGCCCTCAAGTAAATATTTTTCAGACAAAAATGATGAAGAATCTGAAAGGAGAACCACATGAAGGAAGAAACAGACACCAGGGAAGGAGGCAGCATCTTCCAGAGGTCTCCATTTCTTTTCCATGAAATGACAAAAGTCTCCTACATCATTTTTCACATGCTAAAACTCACTGTAACTTACTTAGGGGATTTCAAACATGAAATAACTTACCTTAAGAAACTATATTTTTTCTATGTAATGATAAATTCATATAACTTCATATATCTTGTGGAAAAAAATGACTCAGGTATCATTTCAAGGGCAGGACAAGGACTCTCAAACAATATTAGATATAGGCTCAGAGAAACTTAAATCTAGTTTTCTCCTTTTTTGTTATTGTGTTCCCAATAACAACATGTATCATATATATATATATATATATATATATATATATATATATATATAATATATATATGTATGTATAAGCTAACTAAACAAAATAGGCAAGCATTGGCGGTGTCTGTAGACACAAAAAGGCCTGCAAATTATTCTTTGTTTCACATAAAGTGACAAGAGAAACTTACTTCCTCCTCTTGGATGATAGTTAGGCCCTTCTGGCATCTGAATCATTCACCCCCTGTCCCTCATACAGCTATTTGCTCCTGTGATAATCTTGTTCTTCTTGTAGCAACACAATTCTCTCCAACAGCCTCCTATATCCTTGCAGGCAATGGGCTGTGTCCATCTCTATCAGCACAAAGGGACGCAATGAAAAAGATCCGAAGTAGAGCTTTCAGTGCAGAGGCAGCAACCGAAGCAGCAAAGGGCTTCTGGACTGCAGTACACCCCTACTTACTCATGTACCCCTAGTTGAACCCCCTCCTCCACTTTGTTCTCTTTTCTTCCATGAAAATAAGGAGACCATTACTACCTTTATGTCTCTCACTAAATAAGGAATTAAGAGCATTCACACACACACACACACACACACACACACACACACACACACACACACACAGAGTCCAGTAGCACTGAAGATCTCATCAGCGTTTGACAGGAAGATATTTAATTAACGCTCATACCTGTCTCCCCTGCATGAGACAAACAAATCAAGGAGCTTTGGAAGTATAATTAATTCAGATGTAAAAGAAGCCTCGCTTTTTTTTTTTTTTTTTTTTTTTTGAAAAAAACAAAACCGATCATAAAACCAAACCAAACAATAACCACTAGACACCTAAAAGGGACGAAGCAGTAGGTGTCAGAGGCGTTTAATTATCAGGAGTGAGTGAGGAAGCTTAGGAGTGATGCTATTAAACATGCTTCTGAGGACCACCAAAATATATGGGGACATATCAGAGGGTTTAATGTGTGTCTTGAAAAACAAATGGTGCACTTGGCATTTAAAGTTGCTTTCCTGAATCCATTTAGGGAACATGCCTATAAGGTGTGATAATATCCCAGAAAAAAATGCATGTCATTTTTATTGTCCCTGTCTCTTACCCTATCTTCAATCACTCCTACTCAGGACAAGGAAGTGAAACAGGGCTCAAGGAGTCTGCAGCATGCCCAGTGCTCTGCTCTGTCTCTCTTGCTCCGTTCTTTTACATTGATCTTGAAGCACATAGGTAACTTCTACTTTCTTTTAGACGGACATAGGGAGGTTTTGGATTTTCTTGTGATGATGTAGAAGAGCATTAACCAGACCGTTATGTCACTGCCATTAAAACGCATACAGAGTTTACGTTCATTCTTCCTTCCTTCCTTCCTTCCTTCCTTCCTTCCTTCCTTCCTTCCTTCCTTCCATCAAGCATCCTTACTCCTCTTCCCTCCCTCCCTCCCTTCCTTCTTCCTTCCTTCCTTCCTTCCTTCCTTCCTTCCTTCCTTCCTTCTGTCCTCCCTTCCTTCCTTCCTTCCATCAATCATCCATCCTTCCTTCCTCCCTTCCTTGTAATTCAGCTATATTCTGTTCTCTTTGTTGTCCATCATCCTCTGCACTAGTCAGAATTTGAACTGGGAGATTGACATAGGTATTAGTCACCTCATCCCTTCTTTAACCTAGCAGGAGAAATGGTTAGCTATAATAATGATAATTTAACTCTTTCTGTTCTATAGAATTAATGCGCCCATTGTCTCTTGATTTCTAAGCTTTTTAGCTGAATCTTTTTTCCCTCTTGTTCTTCAACTATACATGTCTTACACACAGCCAGTAGTGTACAGTATCATACACACACACATGTGATTTAGGTGCTTTAAACATTTAAACAGACTGATGACTAATTTATACCATATTTCTTTATGTTTCAAAAACTTTAAAAATATTACTCTAGGTCCTGCGCCTCTCCTGCCCAGGAGGGGTGTTCGCCTGGCGGCTGTCCGCAGGCCGATCCAACACNCNACACCTTTCCTCCCCGACCGAGGAGGGGTGTCCGCCTGGCATCCAGCGCCTTTCCTCACCCGAGGAGGGG
>NC_034608.1:47210982-47213482 GCF_900095145.1 Mus pahari
ATCTGGGTTGTTTCCAACTTATGGCTATTACATATAAGGCTTTTATGAGCATAGTGGAGCACCTGTCCTTGTGATATGGTGGATCATCTTTTGGATATTCCCCAGGAATTGTATAGCTGGGTCTTCAGGTAGATCTATTTCTAATTTTCTGAGGAACTGCCACATTGATTTCAGAGTGGTTGGATGAGCTTGCAATCCCACCAGCAATGGAGAAGTGTTCCTCTTTCTCTGTATTCTCTTCAGCATGTGCTGTTGCTTGAGGTTTTGATGTTAGCCATTGTGACTGGCGTAAGGTAGAAGCTCAGGGTCATTTTGATTTGCATTTCCCTGATGACTAAGGATGCTGAACATGTTTTTAAGTACTTCTCAGACATTTGAGATTCCACAGTTGAGAATTCTCTGTTTACCTCTGTGCCCCATTTTTAAAACTGGGTTTTCTGTAGTCTAAATTCTTGAGTTCTTTGTATTTGGGATATTAGTCTTTTATCAGATGTAGGGTTGGGGAAGATCTTCTCCTAATCTGTAGCTATCATTCCGAGTGAGGTAACCCAGATCCCAGAGGACATACATGGTATATACTCACTGACAAGTAGATACTAGCTAAAAAGATTTGAATACCCATGATACAACTCGTAGAACATATGAAGGTTAACAAGAAGGAAGGCCCAAATGTGGCCTTCAATCCCACTTAAGGGGGAGAAGAAAATAATCACCAGAGTCTAGGGAAGGGAGAGAACTGGGTGGGAGAGGGGAGGGAGAGGGGAGGGAGAGGGGAGGGAGAAGGGAAAGGGGGGCAGGATCAGGTACAGGGGAAACAGGAGAGAAGCCCATAGGACCAGGGGAATGGATAGAAATATGAACCAGTGTCGGGTACAGGACAGAGTGGTCCTCTAGAAAGCCCTGGATACCAGGGATGTGAAAGGCTCCCAGGACCTAATGGAGATGACCTTAGTGGAAATACTCAAACAGCGGGGACATTGAACCATAGGAGATGACCTCCAGTAGATAGATATAGCCTCCATTTGGGACATGGAACCACCCACTGATCTTCAAAATTCTTGACTCAGAATTGTTTTTGTCTAAAGGAAATACAGGGACAAAAATGGAGCAGAGACTGAAGGAAAGGCCATCCAGAGAACACCCTGCCTAGGGATCGATTCCATCTCTAGACACCAAACCCTGACACTGTTGCTGATACCAAGAAGTGCTTGCTGACAGAGCCTGTTATAGCTGTCTCCTGAGAGGCTCTGCTAGCACCTGGCTCATACAGATGCAGATACTCACAACCAAAGGGGACCCCAATGGAAGAGTTAAAGGAAGGATTGAAGGAGCTGAGAGGAATTGAAACCCCATAGGAAAAACAGCAGTGCCAACTAAGAGCCTCCGAACACTCAGTGGCTAAGCCACCAACCAAAGAGCACACATGGGCTGGTCCATGGTTCCTGCTATATGTGTAGCAGATGACTGCCTTGTCTGACTTTAGTGGGAAAAGATGCACTTTATTCTGTAGAAACTTGATGCCCCAGGGAAGGGGGTTGCTAACAGGGTGAGATGGGAGTGGGTGGGTAGGTGGGGGAGCAGCCTGGAAGAAGCAAAGGAGAGGGGAAGGGGGTGAAGTGGTACCAGGAAGGGGGCAACATTTGAAATGTAAATATATAATTAATAAAAATATTTATACTCTGTCGAATGATATGAAATTACACACACATAAGTAGCCATTATTATTCTTTGTACATGCAAATTTTCAGACACCACCCAAGTGCCATGTGTGTATCAAAAGTATTGACAAAACTAGATATACATGATAGGCATCTATATTCTCCAGAAAAGTGCAAATCCCAACAAAGTGAGATGGTGGTGATTAGTGAAAAGTGCCTCAAAGATTGTCTCTAGAGACAGTTAGGATGGATTCTGCTCTGAATGGATTTGTGCTATGGTGGTAGTACTGGGAGAAAAAGAAAGGGGAGGAAAGGTAGGTTGCTTGGGAGAAAAAGATCACTTGGGAGTTTATCCTTGGGACTGTATCTTGCCCTCACCCCATCTTGTGATCCCTGTCTCTGCTTCATAGCCTCAGGAAACATAGAGCAGTTTCAACTCCACTTTCCTCAAAACCATGATGCTCTGTTCAAGTGCATAGGACCAAGTAACCCTTTAAAACTGTGAGTCCAAAGCATAATTTTCCATTTGAAGGAGATCTTTCAGATATTTTCATCAGGACTATGCAAAAACTATTAACTTATATCAGCATGTCATTATAAAACTCTCATTGTCTCATAATAAATTATCTATATAGAATATATAATTTGTGGGAAAAACATATAGGAAGGAAGTCATGATTTGTTCCTCAAAGGGAGAGGGAGAACTGGAGTTTATCAAATGGGAAATGAGAATGGGTTATCAAGGACTGGAAGGAATTGCTCTTCCCTGAATATAACTTGGGCTATTTGTTCTGACTAAAGATACCCACAAACAAACAAAGGCACATGTAATGTCAATAAAT
>NC_034608.1:47215982-47275571 GCF_900095145.1 Mus pahari
CTTTCCCTGGTCTTTGAATTCTAAAATTGAAGAGACTGTACCATCTCGGCCTTTTATAGCAGAAACAGTCTCACCATAGAGACAGTGAAAGGAAGAACAGTTGTGTGTCACCACAACAAATTAGACACAGACTGAAGAAACAGACACTAACAAATTCACCAAGCATCAAGATCAGTTAAGCGAAATCACCGGAGTAACATCCTAACATCCTGCTGAGCAGTTCCCTCAGTTAGAGGCACGGGCTTGCCAAGCTCATTTTGCGCAGCTAACACATGAGAGACCTGTTCCATGGCTTAGTCTGTGCTAAGTGCTTTAGAAACAATATTGAACTTTATTGCGATGGCTCGCTATGGTTAGCAATGAGCACAGCCCCTATTGTCAAAGAAAGTGAGTCTAGGAGGATACACAATGAAAGATATTGGATGTAGGCATTCTCTCTGATTGATATTTCATGTTCATCTCAGCTGTGCCTTGACTGTAATAGGCTGTCCTCCTCTTCTCTATTTAGAAACTCTTGTGTGCTTCCGGTACATAATTATGACTGCTCGTTTTTTGAAAAGGTCACATCATGGCCCTCAAGGTACATTTCCATCACACGCCAAGCCAGCTTATCTCGGCCAGGTCTGTCATTTGTTGCTATGGATTTCCTATATTTTCAATTCAGATTGGAGGGCAATAAAGGGTTAATGAAATGAACATGTTGTAATTACTCATTATAAAATGCCCCCGACTCGGGGCCTTGGATGGTTTTGTTTGGGGAAGAAAAGAAGAAAACATCTCCAGGGGCAGTGGTGACAGAAGATGCTGATAAGAGAGGGAAGGCTGTCTGATTTTTAGAGATTTGGATCACAAGTAGAAAACATGTGTTTCCTGTCAGAGGCGCGAACTAGTAGGAAACTCAAGGAGAAATACAAAGTAGAACAAGAATATTTAAAAAATGGCAAAATCAAGATCTCAGCAACCTGCTCTGCTTTCCCTCTTGCTAGGGAGGGTTTGTGCTTTGTTCTCAAAAATGACACTTTGAAACAGAGGCTAGAAAAAACGCCTGTGTGACACTGGCTGTTTTCTTCCACCCAGCGTGCCCACTGAGCATGCGCACTCTGTAATTAACTCTTGCCAGGGTCTTCCTCTCTTTCCAAAAAGGTTTGATAGCGACATGATTAGAACACTCGGAACGCAAACAAGGCTGACTCTTGATTGGAGGGAAATCAAATACAAAGCAGGGGGCAGGCAGCACTAACAAAAAGATGCTGCTTTCTGGTACTTTAATACTTAAGGGCAAATAGATTTGTTCTCTTAATCTTGACTCCAAAGCCATTGTTCAGGTTAATGCTCGGCTTTTCTGTGGCAAAATCCATTTATATTTCTATAACTTAAGCTGGGAAAGTCACAGGTTGAATGGCCTGGTTTGGGGATGATTTACCTCCAGTGTGGTGGCCCAGAGTATCAACATCCTGAGCCTGAACTTACCACCTCCTGCTTTCAGTTGATGAAGTAGTGATGAAGAACGGGCTAAAAGCAGACAGAGCAGAGAATCCCTGGAAATGTGTTTGTGTGATCCATCACACAGCTTTGCGTATAAAGGCGCCAAGGCATGAATGGTGGGTGTTGGAGATTGGGTTTCTATTGCTGTGCTAAAACAACATGAGCAAAAGCCACCAGGAGAGGAAAGGCTTTGGTTTAGCTCATAATTGCTAGACCACGCTTCTGTCGCTGAAGGATGTCAGGGCAGGAACTCAAGGCAGGAGTAATAGCAGCAGAAGCCATGGACGAGTGCTCCTTACTGGCTTGCTCCCAGTGGCTTACTCAGCCTGTTTTCCTATAGAACCCAGAGCCACCAGCCTAGGGGTAGCACCACCCACAGTGGGCTGGCCTCTCTCATAGTAATTGCTAAGAACCACAGATTAGTCAACAGGCCAATCTGGTGGAGGCATTTTCTTAATTAAAGTTTCTTTCTTCCCAAGGAACTCTAACTCGTGTCAAGCTGACATAAAACTAGCTAGCATAGTATGGGAAGAAATGATTATTCAGAGTTATATCTATTTTCTACCCTAAACATAGCCACCAGGGATGGTTCAAAATTTTTATTTCTCACTTTTTTTAATTACCACATGAGTTATACATGCTATTTCCATATATGCACACAGATTTCACTCAATGTGTCCAGTCTTTCCCTGGCTATCCCGAATCATGCACAAACTCATCAGAACTTCTAATCTCTACTTACCACTATTCTATTTCCTGGTCAACAATATTTCCTTTACTTTTCACACATAAAAGAGGCCAAGTTGTGCTTGTCTTTCCCTGACTGACTTAAGTAACTGAACATGAAGACTTTCAGTTTCATTTACTGCCACAGACAGCAAGACTGTACTCTTTGTGGCTAAGTAGTATGGTATTGTATTTATGGACCACATTTTCTTTGCATAGATTGAACCCAGATCTTGGAATGGATGTGTGTGTGTGTGTGTGTGTATGTGTGTGTGTGTGTGTGTGTGTGTATGCATGTGTGTGTGTGTGTGTGTGTGTGTATGCATGTGTGTGTGTGTGTGTGCAAATACCTTTTGTTATCTTGTAACCAGGTTATATTTCCCCTGTTTGTGCACCCAAAAGTGGGATATCTGAATCATAAAAATATAAAATTAGTTTTACTCTTTGGAAGAATCTCCAAAGGTGTATTAATTTGCATGTCTACCAGAAGCATATTAACTCTTTTCTCTGGATGTTAGTTGCCTTTTATGTTATCGTTTTGATAGTATCCTTTGTGATGGCATTGAGATATCTCACCATAGTTTGAGATTTCCTTATAACTAATGATATTAAGAATCATGCCAGCTAGTTTTTGTCAACTTGACACAAACTAAAGTCATCAGCAAAGGACCCTCCTTTGAGGAATTACCTCCAAACATTTGCCCACAGAGAATTTTCTACATTAATGACTGAAAGGGGATGACACTGATCACTGTGCCACACCTGAATTTTATACATATATGGAGTAGCCCTTTCAAGCAAGCCAGCAAGCACATTCCTCCATGTTTTCTCTTTCAATTCCTATCTCCAGTGGATGGAGCTTAGGGAGGGACTTTTATTGAAGAATAAGAGGAAGGATTTCTGGCCCAAAGAGGATAGGAATGCTATAAGAAGACCAATGGAGTCAACTAAACTGGACCTTGAGGTTCTCAGTGACTGAATGACTAACCAGAGTATACACAGGCTGAACCTAGGCCTCCCCAGACATATGAAGCAGATGTGCAGGTTGGTCTTCTTGCAGGTCCTGAACAACTGGAGCGGGGACTATCCCAAAAGCTGTTGCCTGCCTGTGGGAGATATTCTTCTAGCTGGGCTGCCTTGTTTGGCCTCAGTGGGAGAGGATGCACCTAGCCTCAGAGAGAATTGATGTGCCAGGGGGAGGGCATACCCAGGGGGAGGGGGCGCTTGCTTGGAGGAGAGTAGGAGGGAGTGGGGCAAAGAACTGTGAGCTGGAGTGACAGGAGCAGGGCAGTGAGAGGGTTGTAAGGTAAACATATATTTAGTAAAGTACAATTTTCAAAAAGAAAAATAAGACTTATTGTATGAGATCCCTATCACCAGTCCAATTAGATAAAAATAAAAATAAGTATGAAAGACAATTTAGTTACTGATAAAAATGTCCTTGGTGGCATACACCTGTGATTCCAGCACTTGGGAGACTAAGATGAGAGAATCATGATTTTTTGAGGCCAAGCATTGATACTTTGTCTCAAAAACAAACAAACAAACAAATATGACCTGGAAGAGATGAATATGTTTGTGCAGGTTAAGTAAAAGAACTTCTTAGAAATCAAATGTAGCTGAGGCCAAGGTATGCATTCTGGATTACATCTCAGAACTCAGTCAAACACTCAGATACCTGAATCCTTCGTGTACATCACTCACATTTTCTCTTGGACACAAGATTTGGAGCGTTTTTATTATCATAGAAATATCTACTGGCCAGCACCTTAGTCTTCATAGGATATTGTAGCAAAATGCCATTGTGGGCTTACATAATAGAATTTTATTCTTCACAATTTAATAGTATGGAGAATTCTAGTTCAAGGGGTCAGCAAAACCCAGTCTTGCTGATTGCAGCATGCCAGGAGGTTGAGGAAGAGGAATGAAGAGTTCAAGGTCAGCCTGGACTTCATAGTGAGTTTCAGAGCAGCCTTTAAGTGAAGCCCTCTCTCAGGAAAAGGGGGGGATGTAGAGGGGTTTGCCCCTCTTGAGTGTGAGGAAGGGGGGTTTGCCCCTGTTGAGTATGAGGCTGGGAGTTTGCCCCTGTTGAGTGTGAGGCTGGGGGGTTGCCCCTGTTGAATGTGAGGATGGAGTGCTCTCTCACTATTGAACATTTACTTTCTGATTTGCACACAGTATCTTTGTTACCTTAGGTCGGGGGGGTGGGCTTCTTGTAGGCACACCATGAGGGCCCCATTCACTCTATTAATGTCATGTAAATGTAAGTATCTCCTGAAGGTCCCATCTCAGTATTGTCACATGGGACATTACTGCTGTGATGTATGAATTTTAGTGGGGGAATTCATAGATGAGAATGCATTAGTGATTAACTCAGAGTCACCAATAATGTATCAGTGTCACAATGCATAAAGAAATAAAAGTACTTCCTAATCCCATTGGGATTGTTTAATGGAGAGTAAATACGGGTTTAAAGTCTCTATTTCATGTGCCTTGTGTCTTCCATTGTTTGTCTGCAGGTTGTATGGGTCTGAATCTGTGTCTGTCTGAAGGCTGTCTTGTGACTCTGTCTGTTCCTGTTTCATTGCTGGTCTGTCTCTATCTGTGTTTCTCTCTGTATGCTTGTCCTTTGAGCTGTGTGCGTCTTTGTGTGAGTGATGTTTGTCTGCTGTGAGAGTGCCTGTAAATGGTGTCTCTGTCTGTGTGTCTATCATTAACAAAGGTCTTCACTCTGTGTTTACTGAAATGCACAGAAAGTATCCTATGGAGACAGAATGACATACTATACATAGATATTCAACAGAATTTTACAAGAAAGTGATTCAAACTGACCCAGATAAAACATATCATTTTTTCAGCAACCAATAACTTCAAATGCATGTTTTCAACCTCTATGGTAGAGTTTGTGTTGCTTTTAACTTCTGTATTTGCTGTTTTCATCAAATAATACACAGTTATTATTCTGGGTATAGGACATGGAAGAGTAGATAATTTAAGGTTAAAACAATACATAAGCTTAGGTTATAACAACTGATTAAATGGGAAATCCAAGGCAAGTTAGGTTGATTGCTATTGTTCTCTTAAAGGCACATCTACATCTGGATCCACAGGCAGCAGGATCCACATCTACATCTGGATCTACAATCATCCAGAAGAGTGAGTACACTTTAGGATAGTGGTCTTAGGTTGTAAGTGACTTCAAGGTGTATTATTAACTTTGGCTTGAGATCCAGCATAAGGTCCAGTCTCTTAAAATGGGGAAGATATTTTCAAAATATTGTAACATCACAGAGGAGGACACCACTTAGTCATAGGAGACAATGGGTATCCCTTGGTACAATGGAAATAAAGTCTTTTAAACTTATTTTTCATTCAAGTTCAATTTAAGCCATACTTATGGCTACGTTCATTGGTTGCTTCCTTTATAGATTATCTTTTAGTCTCTAAATAATTGCCTCCTAGATTAAATACCACTAGTCACCTGGCTCTAGAAGAGTTATGCAAATATAGTTTATAAGCAAATGGATCTAACATTAATTTATCCAGAAAAGGATATTATGCTAGAAGAAAGAACACAGAATTCAGAGCCAGTATATTTACATGTTCATTGGCAAACAATGTTGAGTCTTCCATTGTCCTTTTGGAAAATAATGCTAACATCTGGAACTTGGAGAAGGTTATACAGATCTACCTTCCACATTGGGAATTTCGTTCAGGACCAGATCCTGTGGTGTTAGGGAGTGGCATTATTGGCAGAGTGGCCTTGTTGAAATACCCGTAGCTTTGTTGGAAAAAGAATGTCAAGGGGTCGGGCTTTGAATTTTCAGAAGCTCAAACCAGGCCCATTGTCACTCTCTCTTCCTGCTGCCTAAGGATCCAGATGTAGATCTCTTAGCTTCACTCCAGGTCTGATTGAGTGCCTCCATGAAATGCTGATAATAGACTAAAGCTCAGAGAGTGTAAGCAAGCCCAAATTAAACGCTTCCCTCTATAAGAGTTGCTGTTACCCTGGTGTCTCTTCATTGCAATATAAAAGCCTAACCAAGACAACTTCCAATCTTATGAGAATCTTCCTCAACTTTTCCTGTTAGAAATTTAGAAAGAACTCAAGGCAAAAATATAAGAACTTCCCAAACCATAATATATTAGCTTCACTTTCATCACTGTGACAAAAAGGTCTGGGACAGGGCAGAAATGTCACATCAGATGTCTATTGTAGAGAAAGACTTCTTCATCTTCTTTTTTTTTTTTTTTTTTTTTTAAGATTTATTTATTTATTATATGTAAGTACACTGTAGCTGTCTTCAGACTCCAGAAGAGGGAGTCAGATCTTGTTATGGATGGTTGTGAGCCACCATGTGGTTGCTGGGATTTGAACTCTGGTCCTTTGGAAGAGCAGTGGGGTGCTCTTACCCACTGAGCCATCTCACCAGCCCTGGGAAAGACTTCTTATGGTATCCAGGAAGCATAGGATAATCCAGGAAGGAGCCAGATACAAGATAAACCCCTCTAGAGCATGTCTTCAGGAATATCCTTCCTCTAACCAGACTACATGTTCCACTTGCTGTCTCTTCCAAAAACTGCCAAATGACGACACTAGGGTTCTCATGATCTAACCACTTCCAGAAATATCACTAGGTGCCCAAGGCTCCACAAGTACTTGAGCTTATGGTAATATTCTATACACAAGCCATAACAATCAACAATTATAAGAGTAAGGACAGTAATGGAGACTATATATACATATATATATATATATATATATATATATATATATATATATATATATATATATATATATATATATATATATATATATATATATATATATATATGAAATAAGAATAACTTGTTTTCAACGTCTATCACAGAGAAAACTTAAAGTAAGATATAACATGTTCTGAACTTGAAACCTGAGTGTATTGTCTATAACTTCAGGTGATCATAATGTCTTTGAACTTTAGTGCTCTTCCTTTAAAATAAAGCTAAGATATAATTTGAGAATTAAAATTTGAAACATAATTTTATAAAACATTTTACCTAAAACAGTATGGTCTGCCAACAAATATTTTTCTTCTCTCTGCATTGTTCTATAAAGCTGAACATGGAGTTATTTTTCTTAGCTATTCCTTTTAGATACGTGTTTTATTTAACTTTATCTCTGTACAAACAAAGTAAGTACTTTGTTATTAGCATACCACTAGAATAGGATAATACAGTAAAAGTCAGTTTTGAAACAGGTTTCATGATCAGTCAGGTGTGAATCTTGATATCACAGCTTATTTCATGCATCATCTTTGTCTAGTTAGAATTTGCTTGAGTCTGAGGATTTCTTTTAATCATTAAAGTAAAAATTATAGAAATACTTGTTTTCCCTAGTTGATAAAATGTAATAGAATAATTTGAATATATTCTTGGACATGCTTAAAGACTAATAAGTATTAGCAGTACAGCAAGAAGAGGGTGAACATCAAAGAAAATGTGAGAGTGACGATGAACATTTAAAAGCCTAGAAAACTTTATACTGCAGATCATTTGCCATGCTTCCTACCTCCTCTGGTCTACTGATGATTTTAGCATGGTGCATGATCCCTGGGAGACATCAACATCCACAAACAATATAACCTCCCTCACCTAGTTATCCTTGTTCCTCTGCCTCATCTTTCCATAAGGACACTGGTCATGTGTTATTAGAGGGTCCACTGAGATCCAGTATGATCTCCTTTCTATGTCCCGATTTGTAAGTATCACTTATTTATATGGCATAATGGTTTAGTAGGTCTGGCTGGGAATTCAACATATCATTTTTTATTATGATGAGGGTACAGTACTGCCATAGAAGAAATGAGAATGGCTGGGAACATATTTATTTCTCTACCACTCTCACCATTATTAAAATCTAATTTATACTGATTATTTTAATTGAATTTCCCTTCCTTCTTCAAAAACTGAGAATTCCAATGATAATTTAACAGGTTTTCTTGGACAGCATAAATAAATCCAATTATGTGACATTTGTTATATAGCACATTCTTTAAAAAGCTAATAAATAAACACTAAGTACCAGAGAATTTAAAAAAAATCATTCATCAGTATCTAGAAACTATTGGTTCCTTTAAAAATATTTAGTTTGTTATTAGTGTGTATATATGAGTTAGAAGACAACTTTTGGGAGTTGGTTCTCTTGTTCTACCACAGACTAATAAAGTTGACCTAATGTCACCAAGCTTGTGCTACAATCATTTTCACACACTGAGATATCTGGTCAATAAAAGTAAATATTTTGTAAATAACATTTCTTTGTTTTCTTGTTCTTAAGACAAGTTACCAATGAGTAACCTTGGATACCCTTGAACTTAGAAAGACCTATCGGTCTCTGCCTCTTTATTCTCTGTTGGGACTAAATACGCTTGTGTCACCACAGCTAGCCTAAATTCTTTTTCTTTATCATGATGTACAAACATTAGTTAGCATTCATTATGTATCGGCCATTTGGGAGACCATGTACACAGTATTGTATCATCTTTAAAGGGTTCAATTAAAGAAAAGGTACTAGAATGAAAAAAAATACTGTTTTACAAAAAATTTTGACATTCTAATTTTGTCACAAGTGTTTGCTTTAGAAACTGTATAGATCCTGTGTTGCTCACAGTGGTTTCATTAAGATGAGAAGCAACTTTTGTTCAGATGACAAATTAATAGAATTGTCAAAATAAAGCCAAATAAAGTATAAGTCCTACAGGCTCAGTTTCAGATTCAGTTTATTTGTGCTGCTTATTCAAGTGTGTAGCTCAAGCTCAGTCCTACTTAGGTCGCCAGTCAGGTAATTATTAGGACACCTTTGGTTTGCATAAAGGATGCAAAGCCTTTCCTGTTGGGGACTAATTGTTTGCTCTCTTACTTAGAGAAACTGAGGAGCATAGCAGTAAATTCAAATCAAAATGGCAATTTAAAATGTCTCTTTTTCGGTGATTCATATTAGAGTTCCAGTGAACTGAGACAAGCACTGTAAACCCATCTATGCCTCCTGTACCTGCAGAAGTCCTCACACGATATAAATGTCCCAGCATTCAACTGGACACTTATGAATTGGATCTCAGCACCCTTGTTAAGTGACAGGGAGGGAGACACAATATAGCTGAAGATAAGAAGTAACTTGTACAGAATGGTTGAATGGTGCCAGAGCAGAGACAGCCCTGTCCTGTTTTCAGGGAGATGTGTGTGCATTGTATTTGCAGCGATGTTTGTAACAAAGGATCATTGATGAAAGCTGCAGCACTGTAGAAAGCAAATAGCACAGTGGAATGGAAACAAACTTGCCTGAGGTACTAATATCTCTCTTCCCCTACTGGGACCCAAGAAGAATGTTATTGTAGACAACAAGAGTCTGCTCTCTACCCTCGCACTTTAAGCAGATAAACTTTATGAATCATGGTTTTTAAAATGATTCAAAATCAACATCCCCCTGCCTTCTTTGTACTTTTGTTGTGTGAGTTGATCCATAATGGTCTAAAACCATCCTTCTTACTTGACTTTCTTGCAGCAACTTTGTCTCCATTCCTGCTCTCAGTGGATGTACATGTCACAGATAACAATTTCTCTGACATTTTATGTCTAGAGCTAGTCTAATTGTGAAATTTCAGTTGACACTTCTTAGCTCTTGTGTTTCCCTTTTATTCCCTGGTGCAAACAATGGTCATTTTCTTTAACCCTTTCGAATTCATTTTTCTCCCCCTCCCTTTTTTTTAAAGATCTATTTATTGTCCCCAGACATACTTGAAGAGGGCATTACATCTCACCACGGGTGGTTGTGAGCCACCATGTGGTTGCTGGGATTTGAACTCAGGACCTTCGGAAGAGCAGTCAGTGCTCTTAACTGCTGAGCCATCTCTCCAGCCCTCGAATTAATTGTTTCTATTGGGAGACCTTATAGTTTTCTATACACTTATAAATGATTCCCGTCCTTGACTTTTCAGCTTGGGACTCCTCATTGAATAGTGAGTGTACTGTACTGTACTCAACACTAAGCATGCTATTAAGATCATAATATCAAAGGAAGGTTGGGGAGATTCTGAATTACTCTAAATCTGTCCAGGATAGATCTACTTAGATAATCTGGTATGAAAGTCTCCCAAGGCTGTCAAGAGAGCTTCGTGGGTACCTAAGTTGGCATCCCCAGTATCCATGTAAAACACTGTAAGTGTGATGGAGGGGAGGGGATGGCTGTGGGTACCTAAGTTGGCATCCCCAACATCCAGGTAAAACACTGTAAGTTTCATGGAGGGGAGGGAATGGTCATAGGTACCAAAGCTGCCATCCCAGTATCCACGTAAAACACTGTAAGTGTGATGGAGGGGAGGGGATGGTCGTGGGTATCTAAGTTGGCATTCCCAGTATCCACGTAAAACACTGTAAATGTGATGGAGGGGAGGGGATTGCAAGATGACAGATAAAAAACATAAAATTTTTTCTTGATAGGACAATCAAAAACATTTATGAGTATTATGTGAGCATTTGTGGAAGTCCAACAAATCTTTAAAACTTCTTTAATTTTTCAAGGTAAAAACTATAAGGACAGGGTTTATAAATCACTTGTCCTTAGATAAAATACAGTTTTGATAGGAGGCTTGGCATCTGTAAGAGAGGGTGCTGGCTCCTGCTGCCTCAGCTGCAGTATTCTTTGTCATTTTTATATTCTCCAAGGATTCTACTATTATTCTACTCCTATAAGGACCTTATACTTTCTTTTTTCTTTTTTCCTTTTTTTATTGGATATTTTCTTTATTTACATTTCAAATGTGCTCCCCTTTCCAGGTCTCCTCTTCGGAAACCCCTTATCCTAGAGTTCCAGTGAACTGTGACAAGCACTGTAAACCCATCTATGCCTTCTATACCTGTGGAAGTCCTCACATGATATAAATGTCCCAGCATTCAACTGGACACTTATGAATTGGATCTCATCATCATTGTTAAGTGACAGGGAGGGGACACAATATAGCTGAAGATAAGAAGCAACTTGTAAAGTATGGTACAGGGGGATGCCTCTATGAGGGTGCTCCCCCACCCACACACCCACTCCCATCTTTCCTCCAAGGCATTCCCCTACACTGGAGCATTATACACCCTCAGTCCCAAAGGCCTTTCCTCCCACTAATGTCCAACAAGGCCATACTCTGCCACACATGGGACCAGCATCATGGGTCCCTCCATGTGTATTCTTTGGTTGGTGGTCCAGTCCCTGGGAACTCCGGGGTGGGGGGGGTGGTCTGGCCAGTTGACACTGTTGCTCATTCCACGGGACTGCAAACCCTTTCAGCTCCTTCAGTCCCTTCTCCAACTCCTCCACCCGGGACCCTGTGCTCAGTCCAATGGTTGGCTGCAAGTGTCTGCCTCTCTATTAGGTAGGCTCTGGCAGTTCCTTTAAGGAGACAGGCTTCTGTCAGCAAGTACTTCCTGACATCCACAATAGGGAACTGGTTTGGTGGCTAAATATGGGATGGATCCCCAGGTGGGGCAGTCTCTGGATAGCTGATCTTATACATCTTAATTCTAGGACTTTATTGACGATATGCATTTTAGATTTGCTCCCATAATGTTACTAGAATCTCACACCAGCTTTGACCAACTGACTTTACTTGTCCTAATTAGGCCCTTCCTCACCTGTCATCTTTCTGCGACAGACAGCCACTCCCAGCACTGCGGCCCCAGTGGCTTCCTCAGCCAGCCTTGCCCCTTTCCTTATGGAGCTCGCTCATTTTATGTCTAACAACATATTGCAATTTTCTATCAGGAATAATTTCCAAAACCATTCCATATTTATTTTTTTTCAAAGTGCATAAAAAAATAAGAGTGCTTGTTACAAAGCTGCCATCGTTTGAGGCAGGAAACAAGAGTGTAGCTGAGCTAGTGTACAGCGCTGGGCATGCTAAGCACTGTAGTTTGTGCTGACAGATCGATTGCATCTTCACAGTGACGCTCATTCCTATCTCATCGCTCATAGTTCATACCTGCTTGTGACTCTGACTTTCTGCTCTATCTGGACCCCCCTTTTCCATATTTTCACAGGAAACACTGGTTTTCTGATGAAACCTCCGTGGCAGCTGTCAATATCTCTTTCCCCAAATTGACATTATTTTATTTTCATTGAAATTTTTTACTAGAAATTTGCGTTCCATTTGTGTCCTTCACGGTTCTTCCAATACTCACATGATTAAGAACACAGGGAATGGAAAGAATGAAAGAGAATTTTCACCTTGGCTCCACAATCTGTTATTTCCAGGGTCCATTTTGTGACCTCCTTGAAATGCTGCAAATTCAATATGATGCAATTACTTATTTCTCTCATTCGCTTCTATTTTCTTTTGAGAAGAGCACCAGGTATAAATTTTGAGTTCCAGCACCATTAATGCTGCCATCTCTGTCCATCTGTCTAATTGTTATTGACCATGGAAAAGTAGTTTTTGATTGAGGCACAATGTAAAGTCATATTGATTACAGTAAATGAACTTTTCTGCAGTCATCGAGTCAATTAAGGAAAAGAATATCTAGGACTGCATCTCATGTAACAAAGCCCAACTTTTGTGCCACTGGCCCATGGCCATAGCCTATGCTGCATATTGGGAGTAAATCCCTTCTTTTGTTTAATATCAAAGTCCACATTAAGTCAAAGGACAGGAAAACTCAGTAGCATACACTCCTGCTGTTCAAATGGAACACAAGGAAATTAATAACCAAACCAGATTTTGTGTTTAATTCTTCAAATAAGAAGCTTTTCTGCCCGCAGTTTTAAATCAAAGCAATATACATTCGATTCTAGGTTAACCATCAAGAAATCCGTATCAAGAGGATATCAGCTATGTGCAGCTGCTGCCACCCTGGAATGAAGCTCAGTACTGACTTTGCTGAGATGACTGAGAATGATAGCATTGTGGGCAGAGGAAGCACCTTTCCCTGAAACTCTGTAAAAAAAAAAATGTCACTCAAATCAGCAGTGACTGCTGTTGTGTAGGTAGATCCCCCCTGACTTAGATAAGGCAACTGAAATGCTTCGAGGAGGGGAAGGGGGAGGGAAAAGGCACAAGGCCATGAGACAGACATGACCTCGTTACTACATACGCAATTGGGAACACAGAGGAGTAGTGAGGGATTAGGTACCATTGAGACTTGAGCACAGGGATCTCAAGGTTACACAGTCTGGGGATAACATACTGTTCTCTCTGTAGAAAGTCCCCACAATCTTTGATATTGGACCATAAATGCTCCTAAAGTGTAAAAGGGGGAAACAAGTTTCAACAGATCACTAATGAAACTCTTATCCAGTTTAATTTCTTTTGTACTTTTTTCAGTCACCTCGCTCTTTAAAAAAAAAAAGTACACTGTAGCATTTCTGTTAGTGGGCACAAAAAGCCTGCCTTATCTGTGTTCTGCTATTATCTAAAATTCATAAATTAATGTTAATAATATTCTATTTTATAACACTATATCATGTATTTTTTTTTTTTTTTAATTTGAGCAAAACCCTGTAATTTCTTATAGGCAGGCAGTGTGCTGTTGGGACTTAGATTCACTGTATCTATATAGAATGCTGAAGGCCATTATTGATTGTCTAATTTCAGATCTAGGAATGACTGCCTCTTTACAAGTTTTGCTGCTAAGTGTCCTGTTACATACAGGCACAAGTACTTTCAGCACTCAGAAGCCAGAGGCAAGAGGATTGCCACGAGTTTGAGGTCAAGATGACCTACACAGTGAATTCCAGCAGAGCCAAGAACAACTGGATAGTGATACACTGTTTCAAAAAAAAAAAAAAAAAAAAAAGTTACCCATCCCTTCCCATGATGTATACATGAATGCTTGCAAAAGGTAACTGATGAAAGCCTGGGCAGGCATTCAAGCAGGACCAGAAGCAGGAATCATGGAGGAGTACTGCTAACTGGCTTGTTCTCCATGACTTGCTCAGATTGTTTTCTTATAAAACTCAGGACCTCCTACAGGAGATGGCACCACCTCGAGTCATCTGGGACATTCCACATGAATACTTAATAACTCATAAACGTGCCCATATGTTGCATGACCCCTCAATCACAGCAAGGAGGACACAACCACCAGTTCTTCTCTCAGCAGTTTATTCAGGAACCTTGAGCAATCTTCTCCTCCAAGCCCCGGGCTACAAGCCCTTTTATATCATTCATGCCAACCAATCACGGCAGGCCACGTCACTTCACCAGGCGTGCAGCCTCAGCCAACCAGAAGAGTGGGAACAAATCACCATCAAATGTGGACCTGTTTACCACAAGCTTCATAGCCAACAGGTGCCATTGACAGGTGCCATTGTTACGGTTCGGTTTCCGGTAGCCCAGGGGAGGGGCCATAGCCTCCTACACCCATAGACAAAACTGATGGGGGCAATTCCTCACCTGTGATTCTTCCTAGTGATTCTAGTTTGTGTAAAGTTGGTATACACATACATACACACACACACACACACACACACACACACACGGAGAGACAGACAGACAGACAGACAGAGATACAGAGAATTAATTATATAGTTGAAATTTCTATTGTGTGGCTTGAGGGATTCATACTGATGTTAATGACAATTCTCTTTTTGGGCCCACATTAGCTTGGGATACTTTTTAGAAAATGTACTTTCTATGTCTCTATTATAAATTGTGCAATAAATTTCTACCCTGTGATTCCCATACCAATAGAAAAGTGAGGTCTTCATTACAGAATTTGATTTCTGCTAATTTATTATTGAATAATTAGTGTAATTACATTATCCTACTTAATAAATCAACTACTTCTTCTCTACCTTGTCTTTCTGCAAATGGAATACCTACCACAATTTAAGTGTGGACGTGATCAAGCCTTTTGCCAAGCAGATACAGCATGTATTCTCAAGCATATGTGTGATATTGCTTTTAAAAATATCTCCCCACTCACCTTCTCTAGCTTTCTAGCTCTCTTTGTGGAATAGTAAATCACATTTACATGAGAGTTGTGTTTACTGTATCCTAGCATTGACTAATTGCTTTGCTCCTCAAATACAGTTGAAGAAACTGCATATTGTACACTCTCATTTAATGACTCCTAATACACAGTAATGATGGTGGTTAATTTATTCAGCTATTCAGGATGTCTTTTGTGCTTTTTTTTTCCTCTAACAAGGTTATCATGAAGATGTTCTAAATGTGTTTGTTTCATTACAGAGATGGTTTATTATAAATGTCTAATGAGAGGTGTATTTGAAAGAATAAGTGAGAAATGATTAAGTGGTAAGGATATAATAAAACGAAATGATATGGGAATTCACCCAGGGGCTTATTTAGACTCAGGGGGTCATAGAATACTAGACTGAAGATGAGGCATCGAAACTAAGAGAGTCCCAGCTGAGCATTGTCCTTGGTAAAAGCACCTCAAGAAGAGGAAACAGAAGGTCTCAGGTGAACACATGTAGCTGAAGCATAGCAAGTTAAGGGGAGAGAGAGGACAAAATCACAGAAGGGAAGAGTAGGAGATAATATTGCATAGCTTTTAATGGAAAACGGTGAAGAATTCAGATTTAAACATCAGGTACTGGGGCATTTATAGGAGTGCAATGGCATGATATAAAAAGCACTCTGGAAAGGTACCTCTGAGTTTAGCATATCAAATAGAAGGTTGGGGGCCAGCAGGAGGATGCATTCAGAGGATGTTTATTATTTTTTTGTTAACCTTATATTTATTGATTTATTTACACTCCAGATTCTATTGACCTATTGGCCCCTTTTCCAACTGATCCACACCCCATACCTCCTCCCCGCCCTCATCTCCACAAGGATGCCCCTACCCCCCACACCCTACCCCAACAGACCTCTAAACTCCGTGAGGCATCCAGTCTCTGGAGGGTTAGGTGCATTTTATCTGACTAAACCCAGACCTGGCAGTCCTCTGCTGTATTTCAGCAAGTGTATGCTGCCTAGTTGATTGTCCAGTGTTTGAGAGGTCTCAGGGGTCCAGGTTAATTGAGGCTGCTGGTCCTCCTCCAGGGTTGCCCTCCTCCTCAGTTTCTTCCAGCTTTTCTATAATTCAACCACCGGGGTCAGCTGCTTTGCTTCTGTCCATTGGTTGGGTGCAAATATCTGCATCTGTCTCTTTCAGTTGCTTGTTGGATCTTTCAGAGGGCCGTCATGATAGGTCCCTTTTTGTGAGCACTCCATAGACTCAGTAAGAGTGTCAGTCCTTGGAACCTCCCCTTGACCTGGATACCAATTTGGGCCTGTCACTGGACCTTCTTTTCCTCAGGCTCCTCTCCATTTCCATCCCTGCAGGTCTTTCAGACAGAAATAATTATGGGTCAGAATTTTGTCTTGGGATGGCAACCCTATCCCTCACTTTGATGCCCTGCCTGTCTTCTTGCTGGAAGTGGGCTCTACAAGTTCCCTCTCCCCAATGTCAGGCATTTCATCTAAGGTCCCTCCCTTTGAGTCCTGAGAATCTCTCACCTCCCAGGTCTCTGGTGCATTCTGGAGGGTTCCCCCCAACCTCCTACCTCCCGAGGTTGCCTGTTTCCATTCTTTCTGCTGGCCCTCAGGGCTTCAATCTTTTTTCCTCACCCAATACCAGATCAGGTTCCGCTCTTCCCTCCCTGTCCCCACCTCCACCCCTATCTACTTTCCCTCCCAGATCGTTCCCTCCCTCCCTCCCTCGCCCCTTGTGACTGCTTTCTTCTCTTTCCCAAGTGGGACTGAGATGTCCTCACTTGGGCCTTCAGCTTGTTGACCTTTTTGAGTTCCATGGACTGTATCTTGTGTATTCTATACCTTTATTTTTTGGCTAATACCCACTTATAAGTGAGTACATACCATGCATGTCCTTTTGGGTCTGAGTTACCTCACTCAGGATGATATTTTCTAGTTCACTCCATTTGCCTGCAAAACTCAGGAGTCCTCATTCTTAATAGCTGAGTAGTATTTCATTGTGTAAATTAACTACATTTTCTGTATCCATTAATCTGTGGTCAGATATCTGGGTTGTTTCTAGCTTCTGGATATCACAAACAAGGCCACTATGAACATAGTAGAACACTTGCCCATGTGGCATGATGGGGCATCTTTTGGATATATTCCCAAGAGTGGTATTGCTGGGTCTTCAGGTAGATCTATTTCCAATTTTCTGAGGAATCTCCAGATTGATTTAAGTAAGAAGTGAAGATGACACAGTAAAAAGTGGTTGCTGTGGCTCTCATCAAATAAGACTAACAGGATGGCGCTTAATAAAATAAAGTATTAAGAATAATGTTTATAGTTTCTTTTTGAGTGGCTAAGAGAACTATGTTGCCTTTGGTTGAATTGGGAAACTCTTGTGATGGAGCAGGTTCATGGCCTGAAGCAGGAGAAAAAGAATCATTTTCTGGTCCTTCCCAGCTTTTCCCAGCTACCCACAGTTTATTTTGTTTCTTTGGTTGGTTTGGTGTGTGTGTGTGTGTGTGTGTGTGTGTGTGTGTGTGTGTGTGTGTGTNTGTGTGTGTGCGCGCGCTCTGATCAGGATCAGCAGAGACAGGGGGAAAAAAAATGATACAAATGCCAAGAAAGGTTTCAAGCAGCTTCTTACTCAACCACTTTCTTCAACTAAACTCCCTTCTAAAACAGCTCTTTCAAAACAGCCTTTTCCTCCCTCCCCCCCCCCCACATCCTGTTTTCATCAGTCCTCTGACCTAATCCCTCCCCCCCTCTCCTGGATCCAATCAGAGTTCAGCCAGGGAGGCCAGTGCACAGGATGTCCAAGTGCACAGGCTCAGCAGGCTCAGGTTCTTGGTAAACATGGATCACAGGGTTTGGCACTTCCGCTCCGCACATTATAGGTGTAGCTTCAGACAATCCTAGGAAACACAATATCACACTCATCTTCCTGATCTTCTGGTTCTTACAATCTGTCTCTCATTCTGCAGTATTCCATGAGCTTACTGGCTTGTGCTGTGAGATTACTAGGAGAGTGTAGGTGTATCAGTTGACGCTAGAGTCTCCAACTCTCTGTTGGTTGTGATTTTCTCTAGTGGCCTTTGTCTGTTGCATAGAGAAGCCTCTTTGACATTTGGTGAAGACTTTGGGAGAGGTAGTCATTTCCAAGGAAGAGCATACCAGTTTGTTATCCGATGCCAAACGGTCAGCCCCGAAAGCATTCATACAAGTAACATTAAATGGATTGAGCAGCTTATATGTAGGAACATCTATATATGCATAGGAGTACCTTAATTATTGAATAATTAATGGAAAAAGATCCCAGAATATTGAATGAGAGCAGGGCTGGAAAAATGGCAGGCTTTGGAAAGGAAGAAAAGGGACGGAGTAGTTTTATTAGAATCACAAAAAGCTAAAAATATAACAGCAGGGGCTACAAGCATATATGTGCAGGTATACATATATATGTTATAGTTTCTATAGGTACAGAGGTAGCTCAGTAGTTAAGAGTACTGGTTGCTCTTCCAGAGGACCAAGGTTTGATTCTTAACACCCACATAGTGGTTAACAATCATCTGTAACTCCAGTTACAGGGGATCTGATGGCCTTTTTTGGCCTCTATGAGCAACACATATATGCAGTGTACAGATATATATGGAAGAAAGACTCCCACATACATAAAATAAAAATAAATAACACAGAGTCATTTTCCAAATATATTAATCGTACAGGTATTTTAGAGGCTCAGGTGATGTGCTATGTAAATTGGAATGAAATAATGTTTTGGGAATCAAGGAGAGAGTGGTGTATGAAAATTTCTTTCAACAATTAATTATTATCCATTTAAAAAAAATCCAAGGAAATTTTTTGAAATTCTATTGAGGGCAGTCACTATGCTAGTAGAAAAGACAGAGGCATATATATATATATATATATATATATATATATATATATTTGTTTGTAGTAACAGAAAAGTACTTGAAATTTTAAACCCAATAAACTTCGCTGTCCTGTAGAGATGCTATGAGTATTCCCTAGAGGATACCAAGACAGAATTACATCTTAGGGAAAAGGCTGTGGCTATTTGAATCAGGCAAAATGAGCATAGTCCTAGAATTGAACGGAAGTCTAGTCCATTAGCCAGAACAAGGTAACCATTTAATTTCAGCAAAGGTGACAGGTTTAGGAAGCACCTTAGAAATCTTTTGTTTATATGTCTTTCTAAAGTTTTTTGGATGACAAGAAACTATTACAATCAAGTTTCTTCTTTAGAAATAATTTACTGGAAAGAGTTTAGGGTCTAGATTAAAGGAGATAATATTGGATTTTGCTTAACCAATATTATCACTATTTCTTATCAGTGCATAAAACATCACCACAAATAGCAATGATTTAAAAACCCGATCTATTTGACCATAGTTCTATGTCTTAGGGATCTGGATATTCCTGAATATTTTATTTACTTACAGTCTCACAAAGTTGAAAGGAAGGTTTTGCTAAGATATGATATGCCTCTCTCTGGAGGCATTGGGATAGCTACAGCTCTGCCTTGAGTAGTTTCATTAGAAGTTTAAAATTCAGGCCCGAGGGAGTTTAGAGGTCAGGTGGGGTGGTGGATGGAGACATCCATGTGGAGACAGGGTGTGGGGAAGAGGTATGGGATATGGAACAGTCGGAGAGTGGATGGGGGGAATAAAATATGGCGTGTAAAAAATAAATAAATTCTTTAAAAAATACAGGACACACAGAAGTCAAAGCCAAAGATATCACATGAAAATGAAACTCCACAGACATACCAATCATGAATATAAACAAAAAGTAGTGGTAAAATACAGACAAAGTAAATTGGGAAGCATAATAAACATTACACTGCATTTCATAGTGGTTTTATTGTTAGAATCCAAGGTCGCTTTACTACCAAGTAATACAGAAGAAATAATAGATGAATTAAATAATATGTTATTCAATTTTATAATTTAAAAATTAGCATTCACATTATTAGGAACCAATCTGAGAAAACTGTTTAAGAACAATCCATAATAATATCATAAATGGTGTGCCAGGCATGGTGCCGTACGCCTTTAATCCCAGCACTTGGGAGGCAGAGGCAGGCAGATTTCTGAGTTCAAGGCCAGCCTGGTCTACATAGTGAGTCCCAGGACAGCCAGAGCTACACAGAGAAACCCTGTCTCGAAAAACCAATATATATTTATCATAAATGATTGTAAGATATTGAATGCCTTATCCCTGAAATCAGATCGTACAAGCTTGTATGTGAATATCTCTTAAAGTATACACTGAAAAATTCATTAGAAAAAAAATAAGTTTAGTAAGACAACATGATACAAGGTCAGTATATAGAAGTCAACTATATGCCCATACATATGCAATAGGCAATCTGAAAATTACAGTAAAGAAACAGTTTCCCTTACAATTTTATCAAAAAGAGTTAGATATTTAGGAATAAGCTTAAAGAGAGAACAAAATACACTCTGAGACTTATGAAATATTACAGAAAATGTTGAAATTCTAAACAAAGAAAACTGTTCAAATTTCATGGATAGAAAGACTATATTTCCAAGACAGAAATATTTTTAACATTACACAGATTCAGTGTAGTGTCTAACATTATATTCAAATAAAAGTGTTAATGAAGAAGCAGCTTTACAATGAAAAAAGAAGTGAAAGTTAACACCGTTTCCTGTTAATAGGTAGTTCTATTGTAAGTCATATGCAAATATGTTTTTAAAATAATAACCCTGGGAGCCTTTGTGATGGTGCAATTGATAAAGACCTTTGTTGCAAATCTGAACACCTGAGTTCGATGCTTGGCCCTCACATGGTGGATGGAGAAAATCCAACTTCTAAAAACTATCTTCATGTGCCCCGTTAAAAAAAGAAACAATATGTTCATTTAAAATAATAAGGGCAACTATAATTTCATACAACTATTCCTTTTCATACAGTGTTGATTTGAATATGCTCACTATTCTAATACTCTATCTGTAATTAATCATTTTAATTACAAGAGGTTATGAGGTGCAGTGTGCTAATCAATACATGCATACATTATGTCAAAAGAAAATTGGGGTAGTTTTGATTTACATGCTCTTAAACTGTAGAGAATTGTTTGGATTAACACAATAGTTGAACATATTTATGAAATAAATGGTGTGAATTTAGATAAGTTTAGATTTATGCACTGTATGCTGATCAGTTTATTACTATTAGTACCTCAGATTATCATTAGTTTGTTTCTGGAGCCCTCAAAATATTCTTTGCTATATTCATAAAATGAGTAGAAAGTGTGTTTTTTTAAAAATTATTCTCCAAGGCCTATATTATCACCCTAGGTGCTCTTTCAGTATCTCCAGCAGAGTGAAACAGGCCTCTTCCTTCACATTTCCTAGGTACTCTACTTCCGCAGATGTGGTATGATGTCTTTTAAATCGAGTCTGTCTTTTTACATGAGCACACATATCCTTTCATAAGTGATTTTTAAACCATGTATCAGTAAAAACACCAAACTATCCTCCATTTAAATAGTTAAGATTTTCTCATTTCTTGAAAAGTGTATGGGATACCTTCTCCCAATCTCTATACATTTCCCATACTCTCTTATTTATAACTCAGAGGTCTTTATAGATCAGGCTCCTTGAGAATACTGTTTTTTTTTTTCCTCTTAAAATTACATATCCTTTAGTATTCAAATCCCTCCCTAAAAACATTCTTCCTAGTTTTACCCACCTACCCAGCTGGAACGCCTGTTTGTCTGTTTGTCTGTTTGTCTGTTTGTCTGTCTGTCTGTTTGTCTGTTTGTCTGTCTATTTCTTGGGTGGTTTTCTTTCAAAGCTGAAGACAAAGCCAGTGTTCATCAGATTTCAGTCATTTTCATGAATTCATCAGGACAAGAGTGGAATTCCTTCTTTTATGTTTTCTAAGACTTATCTGTTTATCTTTTCATTTTTTCAATATTTAGCGTCAAATTTAGAGCTTTGTGGATGCTAAGAAAGCACTCTTGAGTGACATCATCTCCAGACCTGCCCTTTATCTTCTCTCCACAACCCTGAAAGCTTCCACTTTGGTGGATTATTTTGAGTTTCCATTTCACTTTATAATAATAATAATACGACAACATTTCCTTCCTGTTATTTTGGAAACAATGTGATTCTTCGAAAGAATTCCATGTACTTTCTTTTTTGCTTCATAAGTATGATAAGTCAGACTGGCCTTTCATGTGGCTCCATCTTCTCTCTTTTCCTCCTGGGTAATGGACACTGTAATATTAACCCACATTAATTAAGGCTTGCTATGGTCCAGCTTCTTTCTATTAGTTTCATATGGTTTAGCACATTTGATCATTAACAATAGGCCTGTTATGATCCTCATTATTCAGATGAAAATATGAAAATAAATGTGATTAAACTTCCTACTTTATCTGGGCAGAGAGTGATCTTGTCTTAATTGTTTGGTGGTGAGTTCACTCCTTGCCTACCCCTTCTCCTTGAGTGCTTTAAGGGAGTTCCGAGACGCTTTACCACATAGTATTGCTACAAACAACATAGACCCTAGTTCTTCACTTTGTTGTTCCAAGACATTTGGTGTCAGAGACCAGGTTGAGAAAGCCCAGGCATCTTACACCCAGGGCATCCCACAGCCCAGGTGTTTTCACAGTATGCAGCTAAGAGCCACATAGTTCTTTGTCAAGAGCCCTTCCCCCTCTCCCTCTGCAAGGCCCCTCCTGGGAACCAGCAAGACCTAAACAGACATCAAGGACTGAGGGAGTCTTCTCACATTCCAGAGCTGCCCAGAACTGTCACCTTGAACTGTTAGGAGGATCCGGATGGACTCCAAGATAGGACTTTTAGATAAGCCGCCCTATGTCCCAGGGCAGTGGCGCCAAGGACCCTAGATGAATCACTAAATGTATTAGACTTGCAAATAACTCTTCCCAATTATTTCTCTCACTGTATACCTTTGATCACCCCTCTCCAAATTGTATNTAACCTGAGCATCTCCCCTTAGTAAAAGAGACTATGACAAACATGCATGGTCTNCTTCTCTTTCTTTATTCCCATTTCTCTCTAGGTTTGTGATCCCCCTCAAGGGCCATGTAATAAAGTGTCTGGCGGGCCGGGGCAGTTTGGCTTCTGCACCATCACTCTAGGTTACTATAATAAATTCAAACATAGATAATGAGATGTAGACACAGGAAGACTCGGTGCACTTGACTCAGTGCACATACCTGGTATGCCTGTGTCAGTGGAGTTGGGAAATGTAATTTAAAGTTTGTGGTACACACCATGGTTTATATAACTGTATATTACTTATGATTTTCTGACAAAGCATAGAAAGCACCTGATGTAAGTGTGTCACTGGAAGTGGAGTAGAAGATCATGTGGACGTGAATTGTGAAAATGAGTTTGCAATATTTCCTTTGAACTGTGGACAAAGAAAAATACTAATGTTTGAATTACAGAAAAAAAATCTACCTTTAATTTGAGGTCATCAAAATCAAGGAAAAATGTATATCAGATATAATATTAACCACATATAAATTAATATCTGAGTAAAATGTATACATACTTAAGATATTTTATCATCAAAGTAATAATAAGTATGGCTAGGGGCATAGTTGAGTAGAAGAGTGCTTATCATACTTGTGGAAAGCCCTGGTTTAACTGCCAGTACCATACACACATAAAATACTGTTGCTACTACCACTATCACTATCACTATCACTACCACTACCACTACTACTACTATTTTTTCTACTTCTTCTTCTTCTTTTTCTTCTTCTTCTTCTTCTTCTTCTTCTTCTTCTTCTTCTTCTTATAATAATAATAATAATAATAATAATAATAATAATAATAATAAATATTAACTATTATGGATAGAATAACGTAACATGTTTCTAGTACAGGAAGACAAGAAAATATATACCTCGAAGAGAAAGAAGGGAGGAAGAAGTAAGGAAATTGAGCAAGACAGAAGGAAAAGAGAAAGAAATGAATAAACAAACGAAAGGAAAGGGGAGATAGAAAGAAAGAAAGAAAGAAAGAAAGAAAGAAAGAAAGAAAGAAAGAAAGAAAGAAAGAAAGATGTAAGAAGGGAGGGAAAAAAGGGAGGGAGAGGAGAAAGAAGAAAGAAATGAAGGGGAAATGAAGGAAAGAAAGGAAGGAAGGAATAGAGAGGGGGAGAACTAGAAAGGGAGGGGAAGAAAGAAGGGGAAATGAAGAAAGGGAGGAAGAAAGGAAAGGAAGGAAGGAAAGAACAGAAGGAGGGAAAGAGGAAGGAAGGAAGAAGTCACAGGATAAACAAGATTTAGCTCAGCCAGGGCTATACCCAAGACAGAGCCTTCAAAAAAAAAAAAAAAAAAAAAAAAACCCAAATTACAGCAAAGAGACATGTCAGATAACTTCCTATTTGCAATATTTGGGGCATATGGGTCTCCTAGAGAGGGCTCCATTTAGAACAATAGTTCTTAATCTGGTGGACAGACAGGGGTCAAATGAGCCTTTCACAGGGGTGGCCTAAGACCACAGGAAAACTCAGTTATTTACATTACAACTCATAACAGCAGCAAAATAAGAGTTATTATGTGATATTGAAAATAATTTTATGGTTGGGATCACCACAACATGAGGAATAATATTAAAGAGTCACAGCACTTAGAAGGTAATAAACACTGATTTAGTTTTAAGTATCTTTATATTTATTCCCATTAAAGCTAATTGCCAGACGATGTCAAATATCAGATCTAAGGACATATGGTTAAAGGGAAAAGTTGGGATTTGTTATATTTAGGATCTAAATTTAGAATTTGAGGGTGTTGTTGTTTGTTGTATGGTCAGGCAAGATATGATTAATGACAGAAGAAAAGTGAGTAAAAATAGAAAGCAATATAAGGCTTGACATATTTAGTGTCCCCACGTGTTGTACGTATGTGTTGAGAAAATAACTGCTCAACTGCAGTGAGTATATCGCTTCCTTAAAAAAGGACTGAAGCCCTTGTTCTCTAATCATCCTGCCCTAAGTTTTAAAAGTTACTTTTAAAAGTAACTTTTATTCACCTGATATGGCTGAATAAACTCACCCTTTCAAGCTCTTTTTGAACTCTGGCTGGCTGGTTAAACTCAGTTGTTCTGGATTAATCTGGATTAAGAGGACTCATCAAGCTGATGGATTGGTTTCTCTCAGCTTCTGATTGAATTGCTCTGCTCTGTCTCACACTAACTCTGGCGATCTGCTCTGATCATCTCTCTGCTTCTCTTCTCTGGCTTGTTCCACCTTCACCTGACCTGCACTGAACTGCATGAACTGAATTCACCTGAACTCCATTACATTGCCTGAACTGAACTGAACTGCAATCATTTAACTGCCCCTCCATCTCTTGACTCTTTGTTTGGGATCAAAGGTGTGTACTAAAGGTGCGGCTGTAATCCAGCCAGAGGGATTAAAGGTGAATCTGTATTGCAGCCAGAACAGCCATGTTGCAGGATTAAAATTCCTCTACGTGTCTCCCATCTGAGAAGTGGAATGGGTTGTGTCAGATGGTGCCTCTGATGACCAGCTTTCTTTCTTTTTACTCATCTAAGTCTGTAAGTGTGAAGTTCATTCTGTATTTGGCTGAAATAAAGTCATGGCAGAATTTTATCTTTTAATCACCTTCCTTACCTATTTGTCTATTATCCATAGTATAAAAGCTCGCTCTATTTGTGTTATGTTACGATTCTGAACATGGTTTTAGAATCCTGGCAGGCTTCCTCTGTTTGACTAGAGGCAGAACTTCATGAGTATATTGAGAAGTCAGATAACATAGCAGGCAACACTGCCCGGTGTGCCACACTGTTGTTAGCTAGAACTGTGATATCAAAACTAAACCTAAAAGCACAGGTCACTTCTGGCCTTCTAACAATCCCAGACATAAATCAGGTTGGTGAACTTGAGTGTCCTTGATCTTCCCTGGCAACCTTACTGCTGAGCTTGGTAAAGCTTCCCAAATGAGTGGCCACAGGCAACTCTGGTTGAATTCACTTTGTATTTATTATCAGCAGTGCTCAACTGCCAGGATCCACTCCATTCTCAACTGCTCTGTAAGGCTGCGCTGCCAGACTCTCTATAATAACTAAATTTTTATGTGCATATGTTTCTTCACCAATTAGGATACGTCTGCATGGGGGACGGGTAGATAGTGCTTTCTCTTCACTTGAGGGCTGTTGTTTTTGTCATATGACTGGATTTTGCGAAGGCATTCAATCATGGTAAATCTTTTGATTTACCAATGTTTGTCCTAATTTCTATCATTATTATAAAAAAAAAAAAGCAGGGCATGTAAAATGGAGATACTAATGATTCTCTTGCTTGTGGCATGAGAATCTTTTGCAAAGATCAAAGCAGTTATGACAAAGGAAATTTTGCCAGTGGAGCTCAGCTATTACACAGATGCATTAGATTAAGGAAGAGAAATGCAGTTAAAGTGGGCCCTTATTTTGCAGGATGCTTTGCTGCTTCTTGCATCGGAGTCTCATCAAAACAAAGCAAGCAAGCCAGCCAACAAATTATGAATAGACAGCATGTAGCTTGGATCTGGTTATAATAAAAGTGAAGGTTTTCCTCTGAATTAAGCAAAGTTACAACATGGGGACAAATCTGCATGTCAGGAGATTGTTATGGAAATTAAAATATGTTGAACAGAAGATATTATTTTGTTTTGTATTTATTTGTATAAATTTACACGACAGCTATAATGATCTGATTATGATGTCCTAAATGCAATGCATTACAATATATAGAAGGAAACTACTTTTGGTTTTGTTGTGAGGATTTGAATTTTTTTCTCTATGTCACTGCCAATACAAGTGAGTATTTTTCTTAGACAAAAGCAAGGACTTCCAGTCAAGGACTTCAAATTCTGCTGTTTCCACATCAGGGCATGTTAGGTATTGAGATAAATATGTCATTTGGGTAGGGAAAGAACATGGCAGGTATGCAAACTGATTACAAAACCTAGGAAGCTGCACCACACTCAGGAGGTGAGCACATCCCTATGCCTAGTACTGAGGTTAACAACCTTATATTTTGTTTTACATCTTAGGACATAAATATTTACTAAGGTGCTTGGATGAACCCCCTTAATAAAGTGAAGAGCTAGGTGTTTCTCTGTAACCAAGAATGTTCTAAAAATGTACTGACAGCCCTGGGAACTAAGAATGATTGACAATCCCTGGATAACTGCCATGGAATATGACTTTTGTGTTTCAACAAGAACTCCACAGGTGATTAAATTTTCATGTTAATTCCTTTACTTCCCTATTAAGGTACCAAGAGATAAATCCTTGTCCATTATATTTAAATATCCAATATGTATTCCTTACAAACTTCCCATACAGAGAATTTTATTTCTGAAAGTTCCTTGTTAAATGAAGAAAATCATATCTTCTGGTAGCTGTGATCTCCCCAAGTTATGGAGTTTGCAAATAGATAATAAAAACCTTGCTCCTTCTAAGTGCTAAGTACTAAAGTAAAGAGAAAGAAGGACCATCAAGCTGGAAACCATGTTCTGGTGATCATCTGCTCACAGCTGAGTAGTGAACAGGGAGTCTTTTGTCTGGAATTGTTGGAGAAATTTGCACAGATGCTGATATGTGCATCATTCAAAGTTCAGGGCATAGAGAAAGACAGTACTCATGGTACCTGGCTCACTGTGGAATATCCAACTCTTTAGATTTTACAACTGGAGTTGGAGGAAGGGTACACAGGGGAACCATTTATATTTTTCATATCAACAACTCCATGCCATTCTTTCAAATGTACTGTAATTCATCATATATGTATATATGTATGTATAACCCATATATATGTTCATTAAGGACTCCATGCCTTTCCTTTAAATGTACTGTAATTCTTCATATCTATATTAATATATAGATATATGTGTCATATATGTATATAAGTGTACATAATCATATATATTACAATGTGCATACATATAATTCATATACATATAAATGACACATATATGAATAAAAAGCTCAAAACTACTTGCCATGATACAGAACTAGAAAATGTCATACTCCTTCCTTAGGGGAGGTAGATAACATAGCTAAATTACTCTTGCAGATTGGCAGGGCTGACTCTCTGTATATTTATACTGACACAAAGTTCCCTGAAGTGACTTTTTGTAATACTGCAAATAACTGCCTTTGTACTTTAATATGCCTTTAATTACAACCTTAAAAATACCTTTGTCATCCTGACAATGCTATTTAAAGTGATATTGAATGCCTTCTCAATAGATTTTAAGCACAATTTTTTTTTAAAAAAGTCCTACATAGCTGCAATATGTGCTTTCATTCACTCTGTCACCCTCTACCCTTATGCTCTGAATAGCTCCTGAGCCTTCTATGTTTTATATTAATCTCTGTCACTTACTTACCCCTTTTATCCTTTCTGTCCCTGTCTTCTTGGATCCTCTGTGGGCTGAAGTTTAAATTATTTTCTTTATTTTTCTTCTTCTGAGCCGTATTTCTTATCTTATTCTCTCAGTGTTTAATAGCCTGTAACTTATTTGTTGTTCTTTGCAGACTTTTCCTGTTGTCATAATCTTTTATTTCCTAACACTCTTTGTTACAAATTTTCATTTATTTTCTTCAAGTTTTAGTTCCTTTTACGCAAATATTTCTTTAAAAAAAAATCATTTCTCTTAGTGTGCTTGGTCTCTGATCTTTCTTTGACAATCACTGTAGGTCCCCCTACCCCATGGTTTCAGTTACTTTTTTACTTTTAGTATCTCTGAATGTGATCTTTGTCCTTCTTTTCCTGTTTCCCAGATTCTACTGCTCTGTGATCTCTCTCATTTTTGAGGTGATAATTATAGACAATTCATTCCCTGACTTTTCACTGTTGCTTTTCCCGCCCACTTTGTTTAGAATTAGTTCTTTGTTTAAAAAAAAATAAAAAATAAAAAATATACCTAATAAAAGTCACCAAGTATACCTCTAGTCACTATTTAAAGAAAGTTTGGACTACCATATCTGAACTCCTAAAACTTTATGATAAGTCAGACTTGAGAGATTAATAAAGGGACAGAGTTAGGGGTCACATGTACATGTTGAGGAAAGAGAATACAGTCATGTTAGGTTACATTCTGTAGATCACTTAATCTGCGCCTAGTCTGTAACTTTCTTTATAGGTTCAAAAAAAGTACTAATTGACTTTTAGGTTCATGAAATTTTAAATTTTCTGTATCTAATGGAGACAGGAAAGTTCAGCTTTTTGATTAAGCTATGATGTTTATACTTGAATATATAAGCAAGTTGGATTATATAAAGTATTTGAGAATAGATAAGAACATTTTTCATTCAAAACAAGATATTTCCCATAAGTATTTGTCCTCTTGGTGGAATAAAATGATACAAAACCAGTCAATACTTTCCCATCCATAATAATATGGCCCTTAAGTGTTTAATAATGGTTACCATTTTCCTTATAACGTGTAAAAGGTCCATTCAGGATATGTCTACATATCCTGTTCATAGATTCTGGGATGCTGAGGCTGGTCCTGTGGTTGCTGGATATGAGCACTGAGTAGAGGGGCAGGTGATCATTCTCACTGAAGAGGAGGTACTGATATTTAGGAGGTACTGATATTTTATGCAGGACACCCAGTTACTGTCTGTAACAATCTACATTCCTGTCTGATTTATGGACCTTGGGTTGTGAGGGGGAACCTGCTATTTCCTTTGCCCCTTCTAAGTTTGTTCATCCATAAGATGAATTGTCTGTGCTCAGTGGGATCTGAAATTCTTTTCAACATCTTCTCTCCTTGTCATAATGCTTCAAACACGACCATTAAACATTGATTTCCTTTGGTTTTCAAGGCTTTTAGGTTTTCAAGGGTTTCCATTAAAATGCATACCTTAAGGGAGGAAGAACACTTTAGAGTGTTTTCAGCCCATATATTTGTTGAGGTTTTGACTGATATCTTCGGGGCAGATGAGCTGGGAATAAGACATACATGAATCGACCAGGTATAGAGGCTTGCTGGGATCTGCGAGAAGTCCAAGTGGGGGGTAGCTGAAAGATGTGACACCTGCACAAACAGCAGCAGCACACAATGACAACACAAGCCATCAACAATGAAAATGCCTTTAAAATGTTAACATAGGGGGGAAAGATATAGTCTCAACTCATGATGAAAACCAGGAAGAAAGTCATAACCTTTTAAAACAAAAATCCTAACGATCATAACACATTTGTTTTTCTCTCCTTTTTAAAATTTATTTATTTATTTATTTATTTATTTATTTATTTATTTATCTATACAGTGTTCTGCCTGCATGTATGCCTGCAGCCCAGAAGAGGGCATCAGATCCCATTGCAAATGGTTATGAGCCAGCATGTGCTTACTGGGAATTGAACTCAGGACCTCTGGAAGAGCAGCCAGTTCTCTTATCCTCTGAGCCATCTCTCCAGCCCCAACAAATTTGTTTTTCATATGAAACACTTGAAGTTAAAATGAGCAACAAGCCTGGAATCAAAGTTCCTGAGAGCATGTTCTGTGCCCGTGTATTACTTTCATGGCTGGCTAGTTTCTGCTCATTTATTGTGACATGGAGCATTCTTAGACAGTGTACTGCAAACTGTTATTCCACACCATTGTTCCACATCAACTATCACACTAAGTCTTTATCAGTATTTTCCATCAGTCTCCCTACTTCTCAAAGAAAGATTCTTAAGCTAAATTATTCAGTATTTGGACAGACAGCACATAAGTAACATGTTTCAAGGACAAGGGCCATATGTATGTACATATGTATGTACATATGTATGTTCTCTTATGGCAAAAATTAATGGTGAAAATTAGCGTATGAATTCCTTTTCCTTCCTCTTCACCAGCAGATTCTTTTCCTAAGGATTTTTTCCATTTTAAATTACTCTACTCTTTGCGGTGATAGTCAGATCTAGCCATCAGGCATACTCATTTCTAATATCTAAATGTAGGCCTGCAAATTGCTCATCAGGTAGAAGTTTTTTGTGTCAAGCCAGAGGATCACGGTTCTATCTTCAAGGTACATATGGTAAAAGAAAAGAATCAAATTGTAAAAGTTGTTATCTGATCCCCAGATGAGTGCGATGTTGTACATACTAACTAACTAACTACCTAACTAACTAACTAAATGTAACTTACACCAAAAAAACCTTAAAAATGCCCTTTTGCAATCATTCCTACCACATTCATTCAGTAGCTACTTATTAGTGTAGATATCTCTGGAGCCTATTCTTATTTATGGTTTTTTTCAATATCGCTGGACAATATTAGAGAGATTATGTCATTTTTCTCAGACCAGTTTTCGATTACCTTAAAAGAAAAAAGTGCTGCTAGTAAGTCTAAGATGCCCTTCAGCTCCAAAATAGCATGTTAATGACATGCCAAAACTCCATTTATCTATTTGAAAGGCATCCAGAGCCTAGAGTACGCCAAACACTGTGTAAGACGTTATAAATACAATTCTCCATAAGTCCAATACTAGGATGTTGAAAGCCTTAGGGAAAGCTCACTTTCGCGCAACATAGATTTACGTTTGGATGCTTCTGCATATACTCTCACTGCACCTTGTCTATATACCCTGCTGTGTGACTATTGGATCTCAACCCACCCATTATTCTGCCTATCCCATACCATCAGGAACTGATGTTCTTCCTCTGTCCTGTGGCCAACGTCCTGCTATATATCCAGATATCCTATATCCATCCAGCTCTTAGGTCTCCTAGTTTCTCCGTTCATACATGCAACTGTAGTTAGAGGTAGATATAGTTCATAGACAAGATGCTTCCTAACCCTGGCATGGTTTATGTTGTCTTGAGTTATGTTGTTGTATAGTATTTTAAGAAATGTGGACATAACTGAGACTTTTAGAGAAAGAGAGGAGGAAATTACAAGGCCATAGAAATAGTGATGAATGTGGTATCTCCAGGCTGCCTCGGTTTCATGTCTGTTCATTGTGCCTTTGAGCTACCTGTGACTGAGAGCTACAAATCAGGTACATTCGTTGGCTAGATTAGAATTCTATTATCACCTTATTTGTACTGTTTGACATTTCATCATGGAAAAATTTCTCCACAGTTTCATGACACATACTCTCCTGGCTATTCTAGCCTAAACCTGACTGGCCCTCAGTGTCTTCTATGATAAGCTTATAGTTGTACTTCTGTGTTTCCCAGCTCTTACTCCTTTAAACTTCATACAAATATAGCACTTTGATATTCTTTGTATTCTGTACTCATTACTCCTATTTCAATCTAATTACTCAGGCAAAATTTTTATAAAGCATCTTCATTTCTTGCTTTTCCTGCTACATTTACACTGCTACGCCCATTAGCAGATACTATTAGCTCTACCTTAAAATGTATTGTAGATATAATATGATCCTATGTTCACTTTTGTATGCCAATAATTCCTTTGCTAGTTGCTGTGATAAAATTCTCTAATCAAAGCCACATGAAAAGAAAAGCCTTTTTCTATATCTAATTCAAGGTAAAGCCCATAATTGTTGGAAAATCAATCGACAGGTTAAAACATCTGGTTACATTGGAAACAGAATTATAAAATACAAAGTGATGTAGGTCCTTTTTGATTCTGCGCAGCTTCCTTTCTCAATTTATACAGGCTAGAGTCCCAGCCAAGGAATGAAACCACTTGTAGTGGGTGTGTTTTCCTACCTTCACTAACTAAATCAAGATATTACCAACAATCATCTTCCATGTTATGCTAGATTCTGCCAAGTTGACAACTGAAACTAAAAATTGTTTTACCCCCATGTCAGCTTGACATCCAACTTCTAAGACATAACCCCCATAGACAATCAACTTTTTTTTTTTTAAGACAGGGTTTCTCTGTGTAGCCCTGGCTGTCCTGGAACTCACTCTAAAGACCAGGCTGGCCTTGTACTCAGAAATTTGCCTGCCTCTGCCTCCCAAGTGCTGTAATTAAAGGCATGCGCCACCACACCTGGCTTGACAATCAACTTTTAATGGTCCTTTCTTCTTTACTCTTTCTTCTTTGCTTGGAATGCCCTGTCTCAGGTATTACAAGACTGGATTTTGGAGGAATTACCTGTTAAGAAGTATTTTTCCTGATTACAGGAGGAACTGGCTCATATCATTCCATGTAAATCACTTGTTCTATTCTCAGCCTTATGTTTTTTTTTTGGTAACATTTGTCATGACTTAAAACTATATTCTTATTTACATTGTTATTGTATTAGCTCTTTACTAGGTCTAGACGCTATAATAGGGACCATTATTCATGTGGAATAGTTCCAGGAATTAGCATGCATAACACATACTTGTTAAATGCTGAAGCAATGAGGCAGTAAATTCTTTTATTGGAGTTAAGAGGGTGGTCCTCAGATGGAAGAAGTAGCTGAAAGCAAAGAATAAAAACTCTAAAAATATACTTTGATCTACCAGTCTTATCATTCTTTACCTCCTCAACATCAGGAGTTTCTATACTCTCCTTCTTGTTTTATAATTGTCTTACTTATCAAGAATTACACAGAGCTCAGTTTATAACTAAAGTGATCATCTAAGTCAAAAATAACTCAACGTAGGGTAAAACAGCATAGATGTTATATATTGTGTTATGTATTGATCTGTACAAAGAAAGCAGCAACTGAACAGGATTGAGAAAACAAAAACAACAACTTGTAGAGTTCTTTTATAGAAAGGAAGGCCATTGTTCAAGAAAACAGTCTGGTTGATTAGAATATAGGTGTAGGGAATGAGAAAGTAAGAGAGGAAATTAATCATGAACACCCTTTTAATGTGTCTGCTTTTATCTGGTGATGAGAAGACAATGGAAGTGGTAAGTCACCTAATGTAAAAATTTTCATACAAGAATATACTTTCAACAGAAGCAGGGAAAGCATGAATTTTTTAGTTTTTATTTCTATGGCTAATAAATTGTTCTGTACATTTTAAGGTATTCATCATCAAAAAGTCACCATGTCAATGGAAGTTATTGATGCATGATGGGTGGATACATTTGTTGGTATATATTAAATACCCTGAATATTTATACACTCAAATTCAAAATATCATACTAAGTACTCACAGTTTAGATTCCACATGAAAATTGATCTCTTACAAGGAAAAGAAGGAAAAAATCTTCAAGTTATGGCGCAAGTTTAGGAGATGCTACAATCCATCGTTCATGGTAATGTGTTTTATGAAGTAACCCAATCCACCAAAATTATAAAGAATTCATCTTGAACAAATGTATAAGGCTCATTGGTAGAATCCTTGATATAAGAAGTTTATTCAGTAGACAGGCAATTTAAAAAAGACAAACAGCAAATCTGGCTAACAGGTTCAAATGGAGCCATGTCCATCCCCTTTATAAAGATAACTTAATGGATGCCTTCAGATGCTCCAAGAAGAGGTGTGTCAAAAGTGACACAAACACACACTCACATGCACACACAAAGCCAAAGCAAAGTATAGGTTCTCTGTCATCTGTGTAGTTTCCTTCCATTACCACTGTGGTTATTAATGCCTCAGGAAGTTTTAAGGACTTTACCACATTATTTATCAATGAATCTCCAAGAAGAATGAGATGGGAGAAAATACCAGAAATATTAGAAATGAATGTTTCCATAGGGGTCATGCTTACACAATTATGTACATGTATAAAAACAAATTTGACTATGCATTTTGGAGTGTACTTCGATAAAATTTGAAAGTAAATTGAAAGTGAGATTTGTCAGTCTATTTATACATTAAAGATAGTTAGTTTGTTTTTTCTAGTGTGTGGTGCTGAGAATTGAAATTGAACCTAGGATCCAGTTCATGTTGTGATGATTTTGCTGCTCTAAGGAGCTAAGCCATGTAAAGAGAGCTCACACCTAATGCCCACTCACTTGTATCAAGTTTCTTGATAAGAACTCTATTCCTGTCTGTGTCAAACTTATCACTCCACTAACCCTAAGAAAGGACCCTGATATAATTTTGAGACACTCCTTTCAATTTGCCTTGGCCAAGACTTTTGGAATGTATTGAGAGTTGCAAGTATTCTTTTAATATCTCATAAGTACCCCATCATTTTCCTATGGCTACTTTCTCTGTCACTGTTGATCTGGCCCTTATGGGATTATGGTAAGGTGGTGGGCTGCTATGTGTACTCCTCAAATGCAAGAAAGCATAGGCAGCCTCTAGAGACATTGTATCCTACTTCAATGCCCCCACATTCCATAAAGGGTCTCTAGCTTTTCTACAAATTCTTTTCTATAATTCTTCAGCAAACCCCCTTCATTGCTCTGAACAGCTGAAGCCAGGGTATTGTGTAGTTTGTGCTAACGACAGATTGAATATAGAGAGAAGACAAGAAGAAACAGTAAAGATGCTGAACTAAGTTCCAAAACAGTGACTTTAATTGGTTTTTCCTGTCAAAGCAGAGTCATATAGAAGGATAGCTGGTGAAAGAATGAACAGAGCTCTCTGTAGTGCTGAGAATAGCCTAGTTAATGGAATATTTCATGACTTGAATTACCTTGGATTCTTTCAGAGATTCCCCAAGTTATTACTTCATACTGCATAAGTGTTTGTGTGGTTTTATCGTGATTAATGATTAGCATTTTATGGTACCTATAATAGCAATGGGCCCCTAGGCAGTTCCTGGAAGATGCATAAACTCTAATATTTAAACTAATTAGAACTAACTCCTTTGTCCCAATCAGTTCTAGCAAAGAGGTAAAAACGCATCATAAACATATCAAATCTGACATTGCTGGCAAGAAAGGGTATAAAATCAACATTATAGCAGTTCTTATAGGGACTTGTTTGAAAATATCTTAACGTTCCCCTTCTGGAGGATAGACTGAACTTGTCTATAGGTAGCTGTATTTGACATAAGAAAGCCAGTGGCTATACCAGACAAGTGGGGACTATGTACATATGTGTGTGTGTGTATATATATATATGTATATATATATATATGTGTGTGTGTGTATATATATATGTACTCTAAAATAACGAATATATATATATTCGTTATTTTAGAGTACATAACCCAGGATATCAGTAGATTGACTCTGTTGCTTTGGGAACTATATTTGAGTCATCATACCATGTGAAGAAATGAAGATGAAGCAAGTATTTACTTCCAAGTCAAAGATTGGAAGAGGACCAGAGGAAGAATAATATCCTCCTGTTTCCATGGGCTTTCTCTCAGTGACCAGAAGTCATCCCACTGAGACCCATGTCTTAAATAGTCTACCTTCTCTCTGTAGTACCAAATTCAGACTAAGCCTTTCACAAATAGGTTTCTTGAGGGAAGATTTTAGATTTAGACCCCGGAAAGCCTAAATAACATTAAGTAATATGCTCATGGAGATAGAGATGTAAGTCTGATTACAAGGTTTCCCTATGGAAACTAATGGAGGTGTGGTGAAGGAAGAAACCAGTACACTATACCAGGAGTTCAGTGTAACTCACAGTTCTAATGAGTAATCATCAGGTCATTCTCCCCAAAGATACCAGGCTTTTTTGATGTATACGTAACAGAAAACTGAAGAGTGGCATATGGAACATCATATAATCCAATGTCAGAATGAAGTATTAATCCTAGTCTAAACTTCACTAAATTCAGACTATTTCCAGCAGTATTAACACATGGGAAGTAAATATACCACTTCTTGGGAATAGGACTAGGAATCCTATTTATGTTATATTGCAATAACCTCTAAAAATTCTTAATCTCTGTATTAATATTGCTACTTTATGGATGAGAAATAGATTTAGAGATATTTACTAAATTCCCCAAGCTCACACAATCAGTAAGTTACAGAACTCTAACCGAAATACTAGCCTAATAAATGTTCATGCCTGAACTTTTCTTCATAGTGTGTGGCTTCCTTGGAACAAATTCTCAGATAACTCTTGCTGAACAACAAAATCACCTCTGAATTGTGTAGAAACACTCATTCATCAAGTCAAAGAATGCCAGCTTATCTTAAAGGCAAAATTGCATGCCAGGCTAAGGAATTTGATGGATACTTTGCTGAAATCAGTGGTCTATCTAGTGACCAAGTACTGACTAATCTCCTTATTTATAGTCCTCAATTCTGTCCAGAAATTCATTCACTTTTACTTGCATACTTGTCTCATGATTTAACATATAGATGAAACGTATAGCTATAAATATTTAGTATATAGCAGGTCTGATACTAAGCAGATGTTCAGAAGCTATCTGAATATATGACTATATTGTGCTTTTCAATGCACAGGACAAAGAAAAGCTTCGATGGAATCGTCTGGTATACCAGACAACATAATACCCTCATTCAGATTCATGCATGAGGAAACAAGTCCTCTAAGTCACTGGCTCCCTATGCAGGCAATGTCTTCTGTGTTTGGCATAATCTGGGATAATTTAGAGAATTGCTCAATAAATTTTTACAGGTGAATATGGAGGCATATTCATATACACACCGGATCTTTTTACACTGGGACCTCAATAGAATACAGAATATATTCAGATACAGCTAAGGAGGGCAGATGATCCTGGAGAAGGGGTTGGCACCTCTTGAGCATGGTGGTTTCAGTGAAATATTATAGAGACCTTTCTTCTTCTGTTCATGTAGGGTAAATGCATTCACTTCTTTCAACTATCCACTCTAGAAAAACCAAGGAGAAAGACAATCTCTCATATCTTGCACTTTATACCGAAAACTTTAACATTTAGAAGCTTAATTCAAATCTTGAAGAAAGGAAATACCTGATGTCTGGTACACCCAGAGACCTTCTCATGTCAAATACAGCTATCACTGTTCTAAGAGGTTAGACGGTGAGAGGACTTAGCCTACTTCTCTTTGTCTTCAGATAACAACAGAAGGGTTTTGTATGTTTTCTGAGACAGCCTCTATTATATAGCCCAGTCTGGCCTCAAACTTATACAATTGCCACAGTTATGAGTGCCAGAACTTGCTGATACCTAAACCTGCTAGATATAATCTTTAAGTTTGTATGTCCTAGCCATTCATTTCACATGTATTGGACTACATTCTATTCTGGATATTTTTTCTGAGTAATATAAACAGAGGGAAGAACTCAAAAGAGGATTAGTGCTGTCAAGAATCTAACATATTGCTGAGAAAATGCAGTTACCAAGAGGAGAAACTTTAACACTAGACAAAAATTAAATATTTTATTTTTATTTAATATGTCTGATTTAACTTGTTTTTATTATTTGAGAATATACTATAAATATATATTTTTCCCCTTCTCTTCCTTGCCTCCAAGTCCTTTCATATACTCTTTAGTGTGTTTTCTTTCAAATTCATAGCCTATTTTTCTGTTTTTACATAGGTCTGTATGTAGATTCCCAAATATAAAAATAGAACGTTCTCATTCCATATACTATTGCCTGGATGGAAATGTTTTCAGGGATGAGCACTTAGTATTAGAGAAATTAACTGGTGTGCTCTCCACTAGGGAAGATGATTTCTTTCAATCCTACCTTCTCTTCATTGCTTGTAGCACTTAGTCTAGGGTTGAGGCTTCTTGGCTTTTCCCATGTCCATGTTACCATGTCTATTGATGTCATCCTTGTTCAGGTCATGTGTTATACAGCCATGTTATTCATGACCGTAGTTTCTCTGCTATTTCTAAAAGATACAACTTCACATTACACATCCTGATTCTATAGGTCTTACAGTCATTTCTTCTCTTCTGCAGTGATTCCTGAGTCTTATGTGTCATATCTGTACAGATGTATCAGTTGAGACTGGGCTCCAGAACTCGGCATTTGGATTGGTTGTAGTTTTTAAAATCATCTTGTTTGCATAAAGAAGTATAGTTAACAATATGTGAGAACTATACTTATCTGAGGGTATAAAGATGTTCAGAATATAGTTAGGAATTATATTGGTTTCGTAAAGTGGTAGCTGCAGGTAGTGATCTAAGTTCCATAACTTCGCTAGCCCCAGGGAACTGGCAAGGTCTCCAGTACTAAGCAAGTTTCTCCTCTTATGGAGCAGGCCTTAAATATAATTAGAAAGCTGTTAATTACTGCTAAGGTGTGTACCCTTATGGCCATGCTGATGGTAGTTGTGGTTCATGAATTTTATAGCTGGTTAGGATTATTGATTGCCCCCCCCTTATTTTGAAGCTTGCATGGTACCTTTTCAGGTAATATATATATATATATATATATATATATATATATATATATATATATATATATATATATGTATAAAATGTTTGATAGGAATTTCTTGGACAATCCTATCAACCAACTCAAAAGGGTCTTCTCATTTCTGGTGGTGTTGGGGTTTTTGTTTGTCTGTGAGTTAAGGAATCTAAGTTCAGATTGGAAACTTTTCCTATAATACATATATGTATATTTATATACTGACTTACGTGTATTTTATTTGTTGAGTGATTAACTTTATTTGTATGAGTACACTACAAATATCACTCTCTTCCAACATACCAGAAGAGATCATCAGATCCCATTGTAGATGGTTGTGAACCACCATGGGGTTGCTGGGAATTGAACTCCAGACCTCTAGAAGAGCAGTCAGTGCTTTTAACTGTTGAGCCATCTCTCCAGCCCAACTTACATGTATTTTTAAGTAGACTGTTAATAGTATGGTTCCTTACGATTCTTTAAGATATATTTATTATTATTTTACTTGCCTCCTGACTTTACTTTCCTCTCTCTCTCTCTCTCTCTCTCTCTCTCTCTCTCTCTCTCTCTCTGCCTTTCTCCTCTTTTAGAACCTGGAATGCATTGTTCTGGTCCTTATAGATTTCAAAGTTTTCAGAGAATTTAGCTGTTCTTCTGATGGCTTATCTTTTATAATGGGTTTTATAATTCCCTCCTTTATTTCTCTTGCAGCATTAAAAACAGTTGACTTGTTCTGTATACTTAGTTTTTAAACTATGATATGCAATTGTTTGTTGTTTTTTAACCTTGTCTATTTACTGTTCTATGTGTTTCTTGTATTTGAAGGGGCACACCCATCTTATTCTCAGGAAGTTTTCTTCTGTGACCTTTTTGAGGAAATGGTCTATGCCATTGACCTGGAATTCTTCTCCCTCATTCATTCTCATAATTAGAAAGTTTGATCTTTTCATGGCATCCTACAGTTCCTGAATGTTCCTTATCCATTTTAAAACTTTTTCATATTCTTTGCTTATTTTGCCTTATTTTGAGTCCTCCTCAAAGTTCTACCTCCTAGTCAATTAATTCACCTTTTATTTGAGTTTTCTAGCTATGTATTGGATTTTTCAATTCTGTATTCTATTCAGCTTGAGACCTCTTCAAAATTTGTATCCCTTTATTAAATTCTGTTTTCCAATCTTCAATTGCCGTTCCTACTTTCATTAACCTTGTGTGTGTGTTCTTGAATATCATTCAAATATTTATCATTGTTTAGTTCTTTCTTTTTATGTTCATTGAGATATTTCTTTGTGTCTTTTTTAAACATCTTGAATTATTTGATGAAGTTTATGATTTAAGTTTAGCATCCTGAGGTTCATCTAGGTAATTACCTCTGGCTAGATTTATCAAGGATTGGTAGGTTTTGGGTAGGGAAGACAACATACTGGCTTCATCTTTCAAACTGTTTTTTTTTTTTTTTTTTTTCATTTTTGTAAGGAGATCGGGACAGAGAAGGATGGAGCAGATCTAGCTGGATGAAGAGTTTGGATGTGGCATGGGAGAGGCTTATAGATCAAGGGCAGACAGGGCTGGTTTGCTGGGTTATAGACAGTGTGGCCAGAGTGGTAAAGGGAAGAATGCAGGATCTGAACTAGATGTAGGATGCTGAGGAGGATGTGTAGAGCAGAGGATCAGATGGACTTATCCCACTAGACCCTGGATAAGGATGGGTAGTCTCATCTTAAGTAATGAATTTCTAGTAAATAATACAGTCACCTTCCAGAGATACTATAGATAAATTCTATAAGCTTTACTAGCCTCAGTATCTTTTTGGAATTATTTTCGTTATTCACAACGACACTGTTAAATAATAGCAGACCATCTAGGACTTATTTCCTGACATTTAATTATTGTTCACTGAGTCAATTACCTGGAAAAGGGGATTCTAGGAAGCATTTCTGGTGATCTGGCTACTTCATGGGTAATAGCAGAGCCCCTGCATAAGTGAATGGAAGTGGAACACACACTTGGCATTGGGAGTGATGAAAAACAACACAAACAAATGTCTGTTTCCATAAGTGGCTACTGATTACCTGTTCCAATCAAGGTCAAGGGTAGGACTGAGCTGCTATAGCCTGCCAAGGTCAGGGGTAGAACGAATGGAGCTACTGTAGCCCGTTGTCTTTTTTTCCTCTTTTCTGTTCTTTGTGCTTCCCCTCTTTAATTACTCTACTTTTAGCAAACATTTTACTTTAAATTATTTTTTAAAAATTAGCTTTATCCTCTGGCAAACCATTCAGTTTGTTAATACGTAATATCATCACTCTTTTCCTCTATTTTTAACCTCTTTTTCTTTGTCTTCTGTTGACAATATTCTTCCTCCTATTCTTTTCAGGCTATTTTGATTATATTATTTTAACAAAAACATTTATGCTTTTATTTCCCTGTTCTTAAACTTATTTAATTCTGTCTTAAACTTCCTCCTTATTTGATATCTTGTTTCCTTGTAAGTACATTTTTAATATCTTTCTCCTTTCTACTTCACTCCATATTACTCTTCTTTGGCTTTATTTCAGTACTTTCCTCTGTCTTGAATGGTTCCATATTTGTGCTGTTTGTAGTCAACTGCTTTCTCCTTCATGGGTCATGCTGGGGTTGGCCACTTAATAGTATTCCTATAAATTAAAATATCCTCAAGTAAAGGCAAAAGAGGAAGAACAAACTGAAAAGACATACAAACTAATCAAAGACTATGTCACATACACAGAAACCAACACTCAACAACAAAAAGCATAATAACTCAAGTAATGAGTTTGGCATTACCATAACAGGTGCAAGATAAAGATTTCAAATATTTACTACTGAAATTATATTCAAAAAGATATAAAGAAATTCAATCAAGGAGATGGAGAAAAAATTGCAACATAGAGAAAAATATCAGCAAGCTATATAAAAAATAATCAGCAGTATTGATAGAAATTTTAGCAACATACAAAATAATCAGGAAGGAAATTGACCACTAACACAGTTTGGGGAATAAAATTCTTACATAATCAAAAATACACTAGAGAGTAGGATCAATGGGCTTGATTAAGATAAGGCCTTAGATTCACAGACCAAAAGGGAACTGAGATAGAGACTAACATCATAGGTAATCTATTCCCTGAAATCATAGTGAAAGTTTCTTTACTACTAGAGAAAGGGATGTGTGGCCAAACACAAGATGTATTTAGAATCCCAAATAAACATAACAGAAATGAACCAAGAAGTCATGGTCTCTTTTAATCAAGATGTCAAAAATACAAAGCAAAGATACAAGAGTAAAAACTATAGTCGAATACAGAACATACCTACAAAAAAATATGTCACAATAATGTCAGATTTCTCATCAACAATTATAAAGTACGAGGAGGCATGAGATGACATATTCTTAGCCCTGAAAGTAGTTAATTGCGAAAAAAGATTGCTATACTCAGCAAAATATCCTTTTTAATAGAGGGAAATCTATATGTTTCCAAACGACATAATACCATACCATACCAGCACCGCAGACACTACTCACACTACACAGAATACTGCACTAGATGCAGAAGAGAAAGAGAGTCTCAACAGTGACAGAATAAGAAATTACAAATTTCAGGAGGGACTAGATAGAGAAAGTAGAACTTGGAAGGAATGTATAAAGTCTAACACTGGAAACCAGTAATACTAAACAAACAAACAAACAAATTAAAATAACCTATATTCAATGCTTTGGTGTCTTGAAAAAGCACACTTTCCTGTCAAAGATAATCACAACATGAGAATCAAGGAATAAAAAGCTATTTATCAAAAGAATAGAAGTAGGGAAAAAAAAAGCTATTCTCATATAAGGCAAAGCAGATTGCAAGCTAAAATGAGTAAGAAGAGATAAAAAACACTGAAAATTAATAAAGGAAGCAATGCATCAAGAGGTAACAATTGTAAAAACATGCACTGATTATTGGTGTTCCTAATTTAATTCAAATATGCTAATGGGTGTGAGCAGTAATCTGGTTTGCGGTAAAATCTCAGTGGATTATTCCAGTACTCCTCTCTCACTTTTAGATAGCTAATTCAAATTGAAAATCAACAAGAGTTTCTTGTAGTTCTTTGTCTAATCCTAAGATCTAGGATAAGTTTCCCCTTCCCATTAGCATGTATATTGATACTGTAATTGTCCCAGTCTTATTTATAAAACCATTTCTAGTAGAGACTGATTTACAACTGAGTTCCTGGTATTCTGAACCTTACCATCTTTCTGCCCTAAGCTACAGATTTAGAAACTGTAATGTAGATGTATCTCTTGGGACCACTTCCTTAGGAGATATTGTAACTAGGGATTGCTGGGAGAAGAATTAGTCTATCCCAGGGATGTATTCCAAGAAAAAACAGGCTAACAATTTAAAGGCATATTATAGAAGATGTTCCAGGGAGTAACTAGGAGAGGATGGTGGAAGGGAGGAGAAGTGGTTTAATGATAAAATTTTGTTTTAATAAAAGCAGTATAAAAAGTAAAACAAAACAAAACAAAACAAAAAAAAAACATAAAACAAAAAACCCAGTTCTTCAAAAAGAGAAATAAAAGCAACAAAGAAATTTCAGAGTAAGCTATGATATAGAATGAATGAGATTACTAAATTATAGTATTTAGTATATCAGATACAGAATATATATTATCCACAGCATACTATAGAAAAAGTTCTCTAAAATAGACTCCACAAGGAAACCAAAGAAGTCTAGTTGTCCATCTAGCTGCTAATTTCATCATTCTCAAATATAAATAATATTCCATTGTATAAACTTACCACATTTTCATAGTCTCTAAGTTGATAGACATCTAGGCCCTTTTCATTTTCTAGCAAGAGAAGCAACAAGCCTAGATGAATAGAGATATCAATAGTAGGAATCAGAATCTTTGGGGGTATATGTCCTAGAGTCATATAGAGTTATGTTGAACATCTATTTCTAGCCTTTGCTGTCATTGTGTTTTGAGTTTTGGCAATTTTAACTGTGGTAAGAAGAAACTTCGAAGTAGTTTTATTTTGTTTTGCCTTGATAGCTAAAGATGTTTAACATACACACATACACACACAAACAGAAGGACCATGCCCAAGCACACACACATTTTTTAGTCATTTGTCATTTAAGAACTCTGTTTAGTTTTATGTCTCATAAAAATATTTGATTTTTTTACTGACACTAATTTTTAAAGTGCTTTGTTTTTTGCAGATATGAACTTTTTCTCAGATGCGCAACTGGAAAAGATTTTTCCCATGTTGTAGGCTCGCTATTCACTCAAATGATGGTGTCCTTTGCTGAACAGAAGGTTTGCTGTCTCAAATCCAATTCGTAGATGATTGGCCTTAATGACTGTGCATTCAGAGTCCAATTCAGAAATTCCTTTCCTGTGCTACTGAGTTCAAGTATGTCTTCCATCTTTCGTTTTATCAGAGTCAGGCTATAGGCTCTTTTCCTGAGGTCTTTGATGTAGTTGAAGTTGAGTTTTGCACTGGGAAAGGGAAAAAACTTGGTTTTGATTCCTTTATATGTCTGTAGATACAACTCAAACTGTTCTACAAGCTAGAAAGGAAAATAATGCTGACTAGCTCATTTTACAAGGTCAGACTCTCTCTTTCTCTGACTCTGTCTCTTTCTATCTCTGTCTCTCTGTCTCTATCTTTCTGTCTCTCTGTCTCTCTGTCTCTCTCTGTCTCTCTCTGTCTCTCTCTGTCTCTCTCTGTCTCTCTGTCTCTCTCTGTCTCTCTCTCTCTCTCTCTCTCTATATATATATATATATATATATATATACAAATATACATGTATATATATATGATTAAAATAGAATATTTATTCCATTGTAAACCTCTTAAAAATTAAATATCTAGAATCAACAAAAATGATACTATAACTTAACAACACCTTTTGATTATAGTTAAAGCATTTCCAAGAAAATTTGTAAATATGATGCACATATTAAAAAGGGAAAGATCTTGCAAACAAATAGGCCAAAGTCCAAAGCATTAAATGTCAAAGAGGCAACAAAGACTGGGGCATTAATTAATTGCACTGATACAAAACAGAATGAACACACACACATAGACACACACACACACACACACACACACACACACACATACTTGCATATGCTACGTTGATGTTAGCATTCAGCTCTGAATCCAACCAGCCTAGAACTTTTCTTTGTAGGAAGTGATTCTTTGTAAAGACAAATGATATTGAGAAATTCTAAAGAAAGGTGTTTGGGAAATTTAAACCAATGGAATTAGAATTGAATATAGCTAAGATATAATAAATTCATAAATCCAGAAGACCATTAAGGAATGCTTTAGAACTCATATTCCAAAAAACTGGAATATCTGGAAGAAACTCATAATTATTTCACAATTATAATCTACCAAAATCTAAAATCCCAATACAAAGACATAAATTATTTAAATAAATGAGTAAAAGGGGATGAGATTTTTCTCAATAATAAAAGGTTTCCTGTGAAGAAAAGACCAGCGATGGTTGGCTTCAGTTGCTGGGTGCTGCAGTAGCATTATGGAAGTGCTAACAACTCACACTGTTCTACAAACTAGAATGGAAAATATTCATTGGACAAGGTTAAGATTATCCTATGGCAAAACCAGAGATGGTGAAAAAAATGATTTAACTGTTATCCTGATGAATACGATGTAAAATTTCTCACTACAATTTTTCAAATGCTATTCAAGAACACATTAAGAAGATCTGCACAATGTCCAAGTTCATTTCACCTCAGAGATGCAAGGATAGCTCAAAATATGTAAATCAATAAATGTAATTATAGAACAAAGACTCAAGGATATAAATAACATGATCATCTCAATAGATCCAGTGTACACATCTTTCAGTATCATCTCACAGTAAAAGTCTCAAGGAAACTAGGCAAAGATTGAACTTTGCTCAATATAATAAAGGTTATATATTGTAAACCTGTCTCCAACATTATGCTAAATGGACCGTAGTGACAGCACCAGAAAAGTCTTCGACTTGATAACAAACTTCTGTTATGTAGCTGGATAAAAACAATCAAGATACACAATCCAGTAGCTTCTTTAAACACAAAAAGGGGCTTGAACAGGCTATCAGAAAAAAATATATATTCACAGTAGCTTTGAAAAATTATCTAAGAAGAGTCCAAACAAAGGATATAAAATATTACTGCAATGGAAATTTTGAAACACAGAAAAAAAAAAAACTTAAATCACTAGAAGAAATGAGCTGACACTACCACTTTGATTATGTATACTCAAAAGATTCTGAGCCAGCCCCAACAGGGACACATGCTCACTCATGTGTACTATAGCACTCTCCATATGAAATGAGCTAGCCCAGATACTCATTACTAGGTAGATGGATAAAGAAAATGTATACGTACAGAATGTGTTATTTTTATTCATAATGAAAATTTAAATCATATTTTTAGGAAAACAGAGATCATTATATTAAGAGAAATAAGCCTAGTGAAGGAAAACAAATACTGCATGTTTTCTCTCATTTGCAGTCTACATAATATGTACACATATATTTAATGTATTTATATATGTATATGAATGCCTAAGAGTGAGGGAGAGAAGGAGAGAAGAAGAAGGAGGGAGGGCACAGAGAAGAAATAAGTTGAGGGCAAGAGAGAAGAGAGAGAGAAAGAAAGAGAGATTGATTTTAAAAGAGGTCTATGACAGTCAGATCATAAAATACAGAGGAATGGAGGAAAAGAAAAGTTGTTGAAAGCATGTGACATGAAAACAGAAAGACAACATTTGAAAGAAGGTTGACCAACAAGGGCACCAACTGAGAAGGAATCTAATTAGGAAAGAATAATACATATGTATTTAAGTGAATACATACAATATGAAGCCCATAATGAAGCCAAAATATGTTAAATTTTAACAAAAAAGCAAAGTGTAAGGAGGATGCCAAGAAATGTTTGCTGACAGGAGCCTGATGTAGCTGTCTCCTGAGAGGTTCTGCCAGAGTCTGACAAAAAATTACAGAGGCAGATGCTAGAAGCCAGCAAGATTCTGCTGAAGGGACCCTGATATAGCGGCCTCTTGTGAGACTATGCCAGTGCCTGGCAAACACAGAAGTGGATGCTCACAATCAGCTATTGGATGGAACACAGGGCCCCCAATAGAGGAGCTAGAGAAAGTACCCAAGGAGCTGAAGGGGGCTGCAACCCTGTAGGTGGAACAACAATATGAACTAACCAGTATCCCCTGACCTCGTGTCTCTAGCTGCATATGTAGCAGAAGATGGCCTAATCGGCCATCATTGGGAAGAGAGGCCCCTTGGTCTTGCAAATTTTATATGACCCAGCACAGGGGAATGCCAGGGCCAAGAAGTGGGAGTGGATCGGTAGGAGAGTAGGGGCAGGGGGAAGGTATAGGGAACTTTCAGGATAGCATTTGAAATGTATATAAAGAAAATATCTAATTAAAAAAAGAAATGTATTCCAAACTTTTACCATTTATAACTCTTTTCGGAGCCACCTGAATTCTCTCTACTACTGCTTAAAGAGCAGGTGCATTTCCCCGTCATTGATGCATACCCTCCCAGTGCTTCACAGCGAATGAAGAAAGTGTCAGAGCACCCAATTCTATCCACATAATTGAATGTCTTCTGGCTGCAGCGATCACACTCTCATCTGCTTGGCTTTGTCCTCCGTTCCCCACCATGCCCATCCTGAACCCTAATAACAACACCCTGGCACAGATGCCCCTTTACTTTGTGGGAAGATAACCCTCCAGAGTCCTGAGCTTCCTTTCTTCCCCCTTTAGGGATAAAGCAACATAATTGCATCTAGAAATCTATCTGGAGATAAAGAAAGGGATGATGTGCTACAGAAAGGAAATCCTGGGGGCTTTCAACTAATTGTCATGTATCTTTAAAGGCTTTTAAGTTTTTTTTTCCAATTTCAACAGTCTCTAACCAAACTCACAGGGCAACACAAGGAGACCAAGACACCTGACACTATTCCCTCAGTAATTTGTTTCTTGAATTTGTCACTATGTATCCATATTTGCTCCCATGAGTATTTTGTTCCCCTTTCTAAGTAGGACCAAAGTATCCACACTTTGGTCTTCCTTCTTCTTGAGCTTGTGTGGTCTGTGAACTGTATCCTGGGTATTCCGAGATTCTGAGCTAATATCCACTTATCAGTGAGTGCATATCCTGTGTGTTCTTTTGTGATTGGGTTACCTCACTCAGGATGATATTTTTGTAGTTCCACCCATTTGCCTAAGAATTTTATGAATTCATTGTTTTTAGTAGCTGAGTAGTACTCTCCATTGTGTAAATGTACCAGATTTTATGTATCCATTCCTCTATTGAAGGTCATGTGGGTTCTTTCCTTCTTCTGGCCATTTTAAGTATGGCTGCTTTGAACATAGTGGAGAGAAAGTCTCAGGTGCAGAAGATACCATAGAAAACATTGACACAACATTCAAAGGACATATCATTTTTATAGCTGGCCCTGGGATTAACTGTGCACACCCTTCACTCTACCTCTCTCATATAAATGTGCCTGCCTGCAGAGCATCCAGCATATACTTCTGTTTGTTCTTACCACAGAACCAGTTAACCAGGCTCACATTACTCACCAATTAAAGAAAATTAAGAGTGATTCATGTTGAGATTTATAATCACACAACACATTAAAGAAATTGTTGAGCTACTTCAACTTTACTTTTATGATTCCAAACTACACTATAATGAATAACAGTTTCTTTATTTTTGAGGAAAGGGGAGAGACAGAGACAGAGAGAGAAGAGGGAGAGGGAGAGGCAGAGGGGAGAGGGAGAGGGAAGGAGGAAGGGACAGAGGGAGGGAAGGAGAGAGAGAGAGAGAGAGAGAGAGAGAGAGAGAGAGAGAAGAATAGCTTTCAAGAGAAATAGCATTCTTTTATTAAAACGATACGTGATTCAGTGTTTTTTAATTATATCAGTTCCCTCCCAACAAAAGATAAAAATTAAAAAATTACATCTAATATGTCAATATCTTAATCCTATGCTATCAGCATTCTTGGTTTGTGCCCTGTGAGGTTTTTGGTGATGGTGGTGGTGTTTTTTTTTTTTTTTTGAGAGCACACTGAACTGGTTATGGATTTAATGGTACAAGGAGACAAAACTGAAAAGTTCTGTAGAAAGTGAGCAGAAAATATACATCTCTTGAAAAACATGCCCTCTGGGCTAAGCCAGTGGAGGGGCTATATGCCCTTACAAGCTCCTTAAAAGGTACTTGCCTTTGTAGTCCTAACAGCTTGTTCAAGCCCTGGCTGCATTGACTTTCACAGATCCCAAGTTGGATGCTATCTCCCAGAAGAGTTCACGCTATTAAATCATTCTCCTCTTGGTTCCTATTGCCCATGTAGAAATATAAGCGGCAGTGAAAACCCTAGGTTATATCTCCCAGTGTCTGAAATTTACAACAGCAAAAATAAAAAAGAGGGTACCAGGAACATCTCAGAGGCACTCTAAAAATGATGCTCTTAAGGAAACAGGGAGCAGATACCAAGGATCAATTGTCTCTGAAATAAGAAATGGTTGAGCAACATGTTACTTCACTCAGGTAACACATGGAAATGTATACTTTGTTGTTCATGTTCTAGAAGCAGTTGGCTCCACAGTCAAGACAGCCAGGAATCCACAGAACCAATGTTCTATATTGTCTAATTGCATCCTGGAACTGGGGAGCTAGAATAGCTTCTGGAGATCAGATAGTTCCCCCGACTTCCATTTTTAGGTAATGAAATTTCTTTTTGACTTTGCCCTTACTCAACCAACATTAACTGAATACATAGTTTACAGGAAACATTGTTTTAAATACTTATGACCAATTCATGAAGTGGGTGAAATGGACATTTTTGTGTTAGGTATAATAAACTACTTAGAAAGAGAAATAGCTGGGCTGGTGAGATGGCTCAGCGGGTAAGAGCACCCGACTGCTCTTCCACAGGTCCTGAGTTCAAATCCCAGCAACCACATGGTGGCTCACAACCATCCACAACGAGATATGACTCCCTCTTCTGGTGTGTCTGAAGATAACTACAGTATACTTACATATAATAAATAAATAAATCTTAAAAAAAAAAAAGAAAGAAAGAGAAATAGCCCATGTTTTCTCACCTGTGAGAAAGATGTATTTGTATAAAAATGTGTGTCCATGCACATGCACAAATATAAAGATGACTATGTAGTGTCTTGAGGGATGAAGGATTCTAAAAGGAAAGAAAAGAAAGTGAAATAAGAGAAAATTAACAAGAAAGCAAAGAAAAACAATGACAATTATCACATATCTATTTGTCATATTCAGCAAATGTGTGTGTGTGTGTGTGTGTGTGTGTGTGTGTTTGTGTGTATGTTCATGCATGGGTGTGTTTGTTAAATATATGTAACTTGAAAATGAGCCAATGAAAACGGAGGATAATGTAGTCAAATATGACCAAAGTACAATGACATACATATGTAAAAATTTCACCTATAAACTTCATATCTTGTATACTTAAAACATTAATTGAAAAATAATTGAAACAGTTGGGTTGTTATTTTTGAAGACAAAGGATATTAGAGCAGTGCAGGAGGGAGAACAGGAGAATAATGAGCATGGATGGGAGGGGAGTCCATGATATACATGCAAAATAAAACTGATTTTTGCATAATGAACATATGAATAAATAAAAATGACTGCCTTATGTATGTAGGATAAGTAAAAAATATATGGTTTGTTATTTTGAAAAGTTAAAAAAACCTGTAATAGAAAGAATGGATAGAGGAGCCTTTTGTCATGAAGGTTTTACCTAAGAAATATATGTTGGTAACAATGAAAAAAAGACTAACCAAGACTGAGTCATGACAGCGACTAGTGTAATGAAGAAAAGCCATATAGGAGAGGCAGGGAGGAGCACCATGGAACACACACTGGCATGTGGCTTTAAATTAAGTGCCTAGCCAGTCCTCGGGAAGCAACAAAACACTATAAAGATAATGGTAGCCAAGCACCTACGGAGGTGTCTCAGTTGTTAAACATTTTCACCTCTTCTGTAGAGGGTGCTGGTTGAGTCCCAGCACTCACACAGCTGCACACAATTGCTTGTAACTCCAGGTCCAGGGAGTTACCTTTTACTTGCCTATAGGAAATGCTGTACTGACAGCACTCATAAATCCTGCAGACACACACACACACACACACAATATGAAATTTAAAAAGACAAGGAAGACATATATTTGAGAGTGAGACAAAGAGATACACACACATAGACTGATAAAGATAGATAGGCAGGTAGATAGATAGAAGATAGATAGATAGATAGACAGACAGATGATAGATAGGTAGACAGTGCAATGGATTTACAGGAAGGGATAAAAGAAGGAAAGGGGGGAAGTATTATGTACTTATATTATAAATTTAAAAATTTAAAATATATATAACAGAAAAGTACTGTAAATAAGTGTGTGTGTGTGTGTGTGTGTGTGTGTGTGTGTGTCTGTGTATGTGTGTAAGGTTCGAAAGGACTTTTAAGAAGTGAAGGGCTAGCATGTTGTTATGTAGGCTTGGAGAATTCCAGGCAGTGGAAAGACCCCAGGCAGGAACATGTTTGTGTTGCTTAGGGACAACTGAAGGCATGTATTACAGATGCTGAATGAATGGGATGACAGAAGCAAGAAGCCACAAGGCAGGAACCCTCTCTGCCCTGAGATCATATCATTTGGACTTTTAATCTCATGACTTTGACTTTATCTTTTCTTCTGAGTGAGGAATCACTGAGACGTTCCAAGGAAAGTAATGACATAATTCTGTACCTCGCTGCTGTGGGGATAGATCATGGTACTCCAATACAACAGATAAAGGAAGCATTCACAAAATTCACGTCAGAGACTGTGGCAGCTGAGATGCTGAGACACACTATAACGCTGGATGCATCTGAAGAAACTAACAACGCATCTCCTCAACCCCAGGCAGGTTATGAGGAGAACTTACCTCATGGAACTTAAGTTGATGGCTCTGATTTTATGTCTGAATCGGTAACATTTGGAGCTATTCATCAAGATACAGAAAAAGCAAAGTTGCATTAAAGATCGAATATGATACTATATTAGACATTTACATGAAGATAAAAAAAAAGTAGCTTTGTCCCCTGATGATATCTCATGAAGACCCAATAAGTAAAATATCGGAAAGAGACCCAGCTGTCATTGGAATGAGGAGCATAGGAGATGCAAGTTCTTCCCACACATGCTTCCTCCTCCTCCTCCTCTGGCTGTAGAGGTGACAACCAACCACCCCAGATAAGACCTACAAAACCAGCAATTTCCTCACTCAAGCGTAGAAACTTAGGTTTCCCACATTTACCCGGAGCAACCTGTTGACAATTATACTTTCAGTTAGTGAGAGAATTTGGATACAAACTCTGGCCACTTGCTCCTCACTGCCCAGCCATGATTACTCCAATATTTTCAGCGGTTTCATGCTGTGTCTGAAGAACTTTCTTGTTCCCAAACTCGGGCTTTACAAATCAATAAGATCTCAAAACTTTTTCAAAGTTCCATGAGAATATTAGTAAATTTTAATTTGTTCCAGGAAGAAGTTTAAACAGAAATTCTACATAATAAAAACTGAACCTGAAAGACAGGAACAGGAAAAACTAGAGTTATAACTAATATCTACTATTGTTTTTTTTTTTTTCTTCTCTCTAAACTAAGAACCACTATTGAATCGGAAAAAAATAATAATCTTGCAATGAAGATAAGTCCTTCAGGAAAAATAGCAATTGTGGGAACATACTTGTTCTCATACATAAAAATTATTCTTATGTCTCTGTGCCTCTGGTTTCTTTTAAAGTCCTGTAGTTCTACAGGTGTATAAAAATTTCATCATGGAAAACTTTGCCTCTTGGGTTTTCTGCTGAGGGAGAAGTAGGGAACATGGCATGGGTGAAAGAAGCTTTCTCTACTCATATCTATTTTTTTCTGTTCTCTCACCCGAATACTTTTTCCTGATATAAATTTATTACCAACTTCAAGAAGAAGCAGCTTTACCTTTCGGCAAGTAAAATCGTCTGCTGAAGGGAGAATGCTTGACTTGGAGAAGTGACTGGATGATATCCGTTGCCCCCTGAACTGGAAAGAACACATTACTATTCTTGCCCAGAGACTAAAATCTCTCTCAATCTTTTATGCTTAGCAGTCATAACAAACATTTACAATTTAATTCACTTCCATTTGACGAGTTCAAAAGATTTATACGGGTTTATTGAACTCTTTATGCGAGATGTTGTAGATCAAACTTTGGGCCTCATAAACCCATATAGAAACCTACCAATGATCTATATCTCCAACTTCAGGTGTGTCAAGTTTCCAGGTGGTATTTGTTAAGTGCTACATAAAACAAAAAGCCATCAAGGTTAAATGCTGCCTAGAAACTGGCCTTTTATCGCAGTTAACCACACAATACTCTATGAGCATTTTGAGGGCATAGGAAGAAGGGTCCATAGTTGTGTGAGAGGAGAGCAATCATATCAGGGGAGAGTTTGGACAGGATGGTAGATCTGTACTGGAATTTGAGAGACAAATGTTTAGATATACCTGTGAGAAGACAGTAAGATCTGAGAACAGGAGTGGAGGAAAGAGAGGGCACGTGTGGGAGTAAACATTGTCATGATGTGTTAAGGAGTTACAAGGAAGAGACAGCCCACAATGTGAAGGTGTGTGGGGCATAACGAGACCTCTAGTTGCACCCTCTCCATTTACCCATGACAGTGATGCAAGCAGGTTATTTTCTATAACACACTGTGGTGGCAATTGACATGTGAATTTGGTGGGGATATACTGATGGTCAAAGGAGAGCTGGACTACTGTAAAAGCAACTGGTGAAATGTCGGTATGATTGTGAGTCAGACAGGTTCGGTGGAAAGGAGGAAATGGGTTCCAGATGTATATGCCTGCCAGCTTGAAGTTGCTGTTCAAGTTGACTAATACTGTCTCACTGGGACAGCATCCATTCACGTGAAAAGAGCAGTATCCATTTTGAAATAATAAAACACTCCAGCAAAATATGAGCAATCACCTTGGGGCTTTATTCTAGAGTCTCTGTGACAGGTTGTGAAAGCCATGTGTACCCAGCCCCTAAGTTATACTCCACAGAGATCCTTAGCAGCAATAATAAAACCAGAATGGGCCTCTAGAAAGTTAGAAATGGCTCTGAACACAGGTTTTTCCTGGTGCCACAAGCTTTTCATCGGGCTCTCCACACTCAGTCTCCTGAGCGCCGGTGTGAGATGTCAATAAGCAGGTGCATCTTGAAGTTGGGAAGTGTGAGCAGGAGTTGGTGTTTCACCATCGGGCTTACTGCAGGAAGCTTCAAATTTATTCAACACAGAGACTCTAGTCATGAATTCACTTTGTGTTTCTATGAAATATTGGAGCTAGAAACACCAGACATGTAATCTAAATCTAGAGTTGTGTACATTTTCTGGTTTTATTTTTATTTGCATTTTATCCCCACATATGGGATAATAGACATATGGTCTATTGAAGCCAATGTCACACCATGGCTGACTTTAGAGCAGGGCCCTTAATTCAAATCATATGTATGCATTGTGCTCCCTTGTTCAGTTCTCTTAGGGATTTCTTCCTTGAAACGTCTTTGAAACACTAAGCATTATGATACCCAGCATGTAATAGTTTAATTCCTGATACACTATTGCTATTTTTAAGCTCTCTGTTCTTTAACCTGGAGCATTTCTTAAAAATTCATACTTTATTCAATGAAACTGTCCTAGCATGGTTTTCTACCTTTTACTTTTATTTATGATTGGTTTATTTTAATTCTATTATAATTACTGTGTGTGTTTGTGTGTGTGTGTGTGAGAGAGAGAGAGAGACTACATGTGTTGTGTGTGGGATGCATGTGTTCCATAGTGTATATGTGGAAATCACAGGATAGTTTTGTGTAGTTGGTTGTCTCTTTCCACCTTTATGTTGTTATGGGGATTGAACAGAAGTTCTCAGGCTTACTGACAAGAGCTTTACCTTCTGAGCCATCCCATTATCCCCATTTTGAGTTAAGATAGCCTGTTGCTACTTTTCCCTCTAACCCATAAGTCCTTTAATTACACAGCTAGGGATTTTACATTAGATCTTATTTAGTTGCCATACGCCATGCATGGCAGAGACCAGATCAAGAAAAGCATTTCATTAGCAAGTGGCATTTGAGCACAGACCAAAGGATGGGGCTAGGTGGGATGGCTGGAGTGGGGAGAGAGCACCACAGGCCAAAAGACAAGTGTGTGTGCTCTAATTAGGGCGGTCTGATGGCATTGCAGACCTGTCAGGCTAGTGTGACTGGAAACCAGCAAGGAAGAAAAATGAAAAAGAAGAGACTCTAGAAATGAAGGAGAGCACTTCCCATCTTCTCTCTCTATCTGTAGCTGTTGACTACAATCATTTGAAGACCTGTATAGCAGGAGCTAATTTCCTTGATGTGTTTTTCTTCAGGAGTTCTCACAGAATAACCAAATACTAGAATTTTCATAACTGTGACTGAATCATATCCTGGAGATATCTACTCAAGTGACTCAAGTGGTGATGATTAATTTACTAAGATTTAAATGTTTATTTTTTAGTAGATATTTCCTTTATTTGCATTTCAAATGCTATCCCTAAAGTTCCCTATACCCNNCCCCTGCCCCTGCTCCCCTACCCACACACTCTCACTTCTTGGCCCTGGCATTCCCATGTACTGGGGCATATATTGTTGGCAAGACCAAGTGGCCTCTCTTAAGTGGTGTGCTTCTATTTCTTTCTTCTCTCCATTCTCATATTTTTTTCCAGCTTCACAATCTGCACATAAGGCCTCGGCCACTTTTAAAATAAATACTATTAATATGGTGCCATCTCTGCTTCTCCTATCTCTTTAAAATTTAACATAATTTAATTTAAGGTGATGGAGAGATGGCTCACTGGGTAGTTTTTTGCTGCCCACTTATAGGGTCATGGATTTGGATCCCCAGGACCCACACATCTGTAACTTGAACACTGGTACATTGAGAATGAAGAGATAAGGACATCTCATGGGCTTGGAGGGCCAGTTTTGGTGACTTGATGAACTTTAGGTTCAGTGAGACACTGTCTCATAAAATAAGTGGAAAGCAATAAAGGAAGACACCTGATATTAACCCCTGTCTTTCTGTATGTGCTTGTACATATGTGTGTACCTGCATACACGTGCATGCACATAGATAACACAAACACACACATACACACACGCACACACACACACACACACATACACACACACCTACAAAGATAGTATAGAACCAAAAATAAATTCTTTGATTTAGAACATGAAATACTAAACTTGAAAGGATCTGAATATGCACAGAACTTTAAAAGTACCAGCATCCTGTGCTTCAGGAACACCACACTGGGACAAAAACCTTGAACAAAGAACTATTCTTTTGAATCACATATATCATTTTTATTTAAATTGATGTGGGTTGACACCTGCCAGAAATCCAGGCAGGCTGTCCACAGACCTCTTTCTCTGTTTCTCCACACTCAATCTCTCAGTCTATTCCCTAGCAATGCAACAAATACCAGCAGCAGCCTTCCCTCATTCCTGCCCACATCTCCTGTTGATCCATCCACTCCAAACTTCCCTCCTCCAACTTGTTGCCTTGTCTACAACCCCAGCTTTATCAGGAACACTCTCCTAATACAAAGGCAGTTCCTCCTATGCAAAAGTAGGCTGAATGCAGACCCACACATCTCCTACTGCTCCAGAGATCCATTAACCTCCTTCTTATCTCCATCTTTGTATCTGGAAATCTTTTCTGGTGTGCTTTTCTACTCTGACACCATCCCCAACATGTCACAGAAACGTTTGCCTCCAACATCCCTTCTCCAAGCTCATTCCAATTACCTATCCTCCAGTACCAGATGTCATTCCCTGTGAACACACCAGCTTAACAGACCAGGGAAAGAGGCAACACACAGCCATCACACTCTCTGAGATTCTAGAAAGGAAACAGAAACCAAGGAACAGAACAACCACTCAACAAAGAGAAACCCCCAAGTCACTACTTAGACCTTCTATCATTCCAAACCCAAATGCATAGACATCAGTGTAAAGATACTGCCACTAACAACCAAGACTTTCCGTCTCCACTAGGGGCAGGAAATCCTACCACAGCAAGACACGAATCTTTCATTATAGCTGACACACAATAAAAAGACCTTATAACAGATTTTATGAATGTGAAAGAGGTGCTTAAAGAGGAAATGAATAAATATCTTGAAGAAATTCATGAAAACGAAACAACCAGTGTAAAGAAATAAATAAAACTGTTCATGACATGACATAAAAATGGAAATAGAATCAAAAAAGAAAGCACAAAATGAAGGGATTTTGGAAATGGAAAATTTAGGAATTCAAATATAAACTACAGAGACCAGCTTCACCAACAGAATATGGGAGATGAAGGAGAGAGTCTCAGGCATGAAAGATATGATAAAAGAAATAGATACACTCGTCAAAGAAAAATGTTAGATCTTTAAAAATTCTTAGCAATAAACATTCAAGAAATCTGTGACATTACCAAGAGAGCATATATAAGACAAATAGGCATAAAGGAATGAAAAGAAACCAAGGTAAAAAGCACAGAAGATATTTTTAAAAAAGAAAAAAAAACATAGAATAAAAGCTAACCTAACCTAAAGACAGAGAATACCGACAAAGTTAGAAGAATTTATAGTCCGTTTAATCATGGTGAATGATGTTTTTGTTGCGTTCTTGGTCTCAGCTTATGACATTTTTATTGGGTATTGTGCTGTCAGTATTGATAAGCAAAACTCACCTGAAGTTCCCTTTTTTGGTTGGGTCTTTATGTGCATTAGGTGCAGAGTAACTGTGGTTTCATAGAATGAATTAGGTAGTGTTTCTTCTGTTTCTATTTTGTGAAGTAGTATTAGCTCTTCTTTGAAGGTCTGGTAGAATCCTGCACTAAAACTCTCTGGCCCTGGGCTGTTTGTTTGTTTGTTTGTTTTGTTTTGTTTGTTTGTTTTATGTTAGGAGGTTTTTAATGACTGCTTCTATTCTTAGGGTATATGGGACTGTTTAGATAGTTTACCTGATCTCGATTTAACTTTGGTACATGGTAGCTGTCTAGAAAACCATCCATTTCATCTATATTTTCCAGTTTTGTCAAGTATCACTTCTTGTAGTAAGACGTGATAATCTTTTTAAGTTTCCTAAGTTTCTGTTGTTATGTCCCCTTTTCATTTCTGATTTTGATAATTTGGACACTGTCTCTGTGCTATGAGAAGCTCCCAGGACTCAACTGTAGTGGCCTCAACTGAAATGTCCAACAGTGGGGAGATGGAACCTGAAGAAACCACCTCCAGTAGTTAGACAGGGCCCCCAGTGGAGGGATGGGAACACCAACCCACCTTCAAAAATTTTGACCCAGAATTGTTCCTGTCTAAAAGAAATGCAGGGACAAAAATGGAACAGAGACTAAAGGAATGGCCAACCAGTGGCCAGCCCAATCATGGCAATGGATCCATCCCATGGGTGTGCACCAAACCCTGCCACTATTACTGTTGCTATAGTGTACTTGCAGACAGGAGCCTAGCATGGCTGTCCTCAGAGAGATTCTACCAACATCTGACTGAAACAGATGCAAATACTTGTAGCCAAACATTGGACAAAGGTCAGGGACCCCTATGGAAGAGTTAGGGGAAGGATTGAAGGAACTGAAGAAAATGACAACCCATAGAAAGACCAACAGTGTCAACTAACCAGGACCCTTGGGAGCTCCAAGAGACTAAGACACTAACCAAAGAGCATACATGGGCTGGTCCAATGCCCCTGGCACACATGTACTGCCTTGTGTTGCCTCAGTGGGAAAGGATGTGTCTAATCCTCTAGAGACTACATGCCCCAGGGAATGTGGATGCCAGGGTGTGGGCACCCTCTCAGAAGTGAAGGGGTGGGGAGACCAGGAGGGAGGAAAAAAATAAAGCGTGTAACAATCCATATATACATTGATCTATAGAAAGTTTAAATATATACATTGATCTATAGAAAGGTTAAATACACCCATATCACTTGGGAGGCAGAGGCAGGTGGATTTCTGAGTTCGAGGCCAGCCTGGTCTACAGAGTGAGTTCCAGGACAGCCAGGACTACCCAGTGAAACCCCATTCCTTTCTCT
>NC_034608.1:47275707-47303933 GCF_900095145.1 Mus pahari
ACCAGCCCAGGGATGGCACCACCCACAAGGGGCCCTCCCCGCTTGATCACTAATTGAGAAAATGCCTTACAGCTGGATCTCATGGAGGCACTTCCCCAACTGAAGCTCCTTTTTCTGTGATAACTACAGCTGTGTCAAGTTGACACAAAGCTATCCAGTACAACACCCATATACATATACAGAAGAAATAAATAATCTCACACCAGCAAAAACAAAGAATGGAAAACATGCTCCCCCCCCCCTCTCTCTCTCTCTCTCTCTCTCTCTCTCTCTCTCTCTCTCCACCACTCCCAATAAAACAACAGATAACAACAATCACTGGTTGTTATGGATTGCTGTTTATTCTGCCCTCCTCAAAAGGAATGCCTGAACACAGGTGAGGTCAGGTGAAATCTTATTAGTCAGATTAGGCTAGAGCCTGTGATTGGGCAGTGGAAAAAGAAGGTGGAGCTGGAAGTTTTAGAGAGGGAAGAGAGAGACAGAGATGGAGACAAAGACAGATGATTGAGTAGTGTAGGGCACATTGTCCAGTCTCAGCGTGCAGCTTGTATCAATATCAATTGAGTTTTGGGTTCTAAGAACCTATATTAAAAAGAAAAGGAGAGATATCATATTAGCAATTTAACAGAACACCTGAAAACCTCTAGAACGAAAACTGAAAGTAATCACACCCAAGCAAGGTAAATGGCAAAAAATAATCAAACTGAGGGCTGAAATCAATATAATATAAACCAAGAGAACAACGCACAGTATCATTACAGCACATGTTTGCTCTTTGAGGAAATCAAGAGGTAGACAAACGCTAGTTTGAACCAATGAAAAGGCAGGGAGGGAAAGCCCAAATTAACAAAATTAGAATAGAAAAGAGGTACTTAATAAAAGACAATGAGGAAATTCTGTAAATCATGGGAGCATGTATTCTACTAAATTAGAAAATTTAAATGAAATGGATAATTTTTGATAGAACCCACTTAACAAAGTTAAGTAAAGTTTAGTTAAACAATTAAATAGATCGCTAGCACCTATTGAAATAGAAGTCATTCCTAAAATTTTCCATCTATTCTCCATTGTCAGATGGTTTTAGCATAGACTTCTTCCAGACTTTTAAAGAGGAGCTAACATGAATACTATTCGAATCATTTCAAAAATAGAAACTGTAGGAACATTGCTGAATTCATTTTGAGGCCACATTTACCTTAATAACAAATCTGCATAAAGACTCAACAAAGAAAATTACAGAACAATTTTCCTTATGAGCATACATGCACTAAGACTCAATAAAAATGCTTGCAAACAAAATTCAAGGACCACGATCATCTACTATTAGATCATCTACTATTATCAAGTAGACTTTATCCCAAAGATGTATGGGTGGAGAAAATCTTTAAAACAATTGCACTAAATCTTCAATAAAAGGTGCAGGTCAGATTGAATATCTGCATATAGAAGAATTCAAGTAGATGTGTATTTATCACTCTGCACAAAAATTTACTTCCAAGTGGCTTAATGACCTGAGCACAAACTGGATGTACTGAACTTAAAAGAAAAATAAGTAAGGGGTAGCCTTGGATGCATTGCCACAGGTGGTGACTTTCTGAAAAGACTTTCTGAAAGGGACAGAAGTAGCAGATCAGATGGGGGGGGGTTGGGGTGTAGGGAGATGGTGCAGGGAGAGATGACCGGGATGGCAGGAAGCATTTGGGAGGTAATTTGAAAACTTAATGGCAGTTGAAACTTTCTGGGAATCTATGAAGGTAATACTGAGGATTCCTAATAATGGGTGATATGAGGTCACACTGGCCATCTCTTATAGCCAAGCAAGGCTTCCAGTGGCCAGACCAGGATGCATTTAATTGAGCTGTTGCCCAAGGAGTCTCAGGAGGTCCCATAGAGATTCCCAAACAATCCAAGATGTTGCTTAGACAAACAGTTCTTATCTGCAAATTGACAGTAGGGCTCCATTGTGGAGAGCAATACCCATATAACTCATTGTAGATGGAGTAGTTGGAGTAGTTGAGATGGTAGGTATGTGGAATCCTAACCCCTATATTCTAGTCTCTTTGATGTTTAAAGACACTCTGCAGACTACCAAAAAAGAAACATGGATACCAACTCAGCCACAAAACCATTGACTTGCAGTCAGTCCTGCCTGCATAACCTGCTAGGGCAATAGAATCATAGAACTAATGGGAGTAGACACCCAATGTCTGAACTTATGTAAGACCTACTCAAAAGATGGAGTCCACCCTTGGTGCTGCATGGAAAACTAAGAACCTGAAACCAGCCAAGAGTCCTAGGATAAAACCCAAAAGGACTGGCTTAAAACGATAAAAAGTAATAAAATGATTCCTAACATAATGCTGCTATACTCATAAATCAGTGCCTGATCCAGTCATCATCATCAGAGAGGATTCTTCTGTCAGCAGATGGGAGCAGATGCAGAGATCCACAGCTGGACACTATGTGGAGAGTGTGTAAATGGGAGTTCTCTATTATAAGAGATATAAATCTCTTCCCTCTGACCCCAGGAAATTCAGCAGAAGAGGACTCTGAAAATCCTGAGAGTCAGAAGAGATGAAACACACCAGAAGAACAAGGTACTCTGAATCAACTAGGCAAGGCACACACGAGCTCACAGAAACTGAAGCAGCTAGTCCCACATGGGTCTGCAACAGCGTCTGTGCATATATATTATAGATATTAGTTGTTTTTTTTTTTTTTTTATATATAGGATGACTGACTGTGAAAATGAGTGAATCTCTGACTCTTTTTTTCCTGCTCTTGAAATTCATTTCCTTCTCTTTGGTTGCTCTGTACAACTTTGATATGCCAAATAGAATACTTTTATTTCAGCTTATACGATTTTGTCTTGTAATATTTGGTTGTTATCACTTATAAGCTTGTTTTTTTTTCTTTTTTCTTTCTTTTTGTTTGTTTGTTTCATTTGGTTTTGGTTTTCTGCTTCTTTTTTAAAATGAGAGACAGAAAAGAAGTGGATCCTGAGGAGAAAGGAGGGGATAAGGAACTCAGAGGAGAAGCTATAATCAGGATATATTGTATGAGAAAAGAATCTCTTTTCCATAAAAGAAAAAAATTAAAGAATAAGTAAGTATGGCTTGTTTGTAATTTGTTAAGTTTTAAAAGATTCTTAATATCTTCAGGAAACAGTGTGACTTCTTCCTCTATAGGATAAATCTGTACCTAATCTGCACTTTACATTCCAGCTGCAATTGCATTCAGTAATTCTGAGATGGTTGTCTTACTGGAAATTCTGCAAATGAGAGGCAGAGAGAGAATTCGACTTTGCTGAATTATAAAACATCACACACTGAATGGAGAAAGAGCTGAACCATATTTGGGAATCAAAGAATTGGGTGAATACTAGAGTTTTGTTGGCTTCTCCTCCCCCTTCTGCTTCTTTCCTTGTGAGATATGTATTCATGGATGCTATAACCCTCACAAGGTCTACAAACTTAGGAAAAGCATCACACTGACATTCTCATCTATAAATGCTCTGATAGTCTCTAATTAATGAATTCCCAAGACCAACTGCATTTATAATCTCAGCATGACTATAAAAAGGTCAAAAGATTTAAAAACCAAGGCATATCAGAGAGATGTCCCTGCCTCAAAGATTAACTCTCAGTCTGTTAGTATTTAGGCCAGAATGTTTTCCTATCAAGTTCTCATTTTAAGTGTTTTGTTGCTGCTGCTTTTTTTGTTTGTTTGTTTGGTTGGTTCCTGTATAAATCCTGAAGATGCAAAACAACTTCACAGTTCCTTGTCAATCACTAGATCTCATCTCAACCATGTTCCTGACAAGTTTAGCATAATACATCCAAAGAGTCCTTGCTAGGCTGTCAACTAATGTTAGTAAAAAGAATATTTAATTCCTATCTGACCTCTACCAAATATTACATTGAATTTATTTTAAGGTCAACTATGCACTTTAAAACAGTGCCACCAAAAATTCCTTTTCACTAGTGATGGTGATGCAAGAGATTAGTGATTCATTATCTTTATGTGTCATATGACAAAACTCAGACTGAGTATACACCCTTAATATATGAGCATGAACAACTATAACAAGACACTTTTTATCTTTCCCTCTTCTTAGTTTTCTCTGTTCATACCACCACCTTCTTTCCTTCCTTCTTCCATCTTTTTCTTCCCTCCATTTTGTGTTACATCATCTGTTGCCAAGGTTAAAGCTTTGGTTTGGGCTGAATGTTTCTAATATGGGAATAACTGATGGCAAGACCTGGCCTTTTAAGTGCAATATTTCCAAGGCACTCTCAACTCAGACTATCAGCACAATAAAGTATGCAAATGAGAAGACAAACCACCTTAATGAGCATGTGTACACATACAGGCTTAGAAAGGAAATGCAATATTGTTTTTCACAGAGCTTTAATGAAATAAATGCTTAATTACTGATAGATTGGGATTAGAGAAATATTATTAAAATAAACCATTGGATGTTAGTGTTTAAATTTTTTATTAACTGTTTAATAGAGTCTAGAAAGGAAGAATAGATAATTTCTGCATAATTACCAAATAACACTGAAGATTAAGGGTAATGAAACATGTTAGTATATCTCAAGGGGCTTATACTTGTGTGGAGAAAATGATTTTATTATTATGCTATGATTTCTTTTTCATTTAAAAATTACAGTAATTTCCTGTAATCTTTCAATCAATGTGTATTGTGTCCCAATATGCAAATGAAAGTAATATAGAAGCATAAGCATTTTCATTGAAATAATTACCATAGCTTAACCCAATCTGAATCCATAGAGCTTACCTGTTTTATATTATAAACTATAAATATATAAAGTTATTTACACTTTTCAGTCTATTCACTGTCTCTAATCATTGCTTAGTGCAAGAATAAGAATGATTATATTGAATGTGGCTGTTTATTAAATTTGTATCATCTCCTTTATTCCAACTATAAGAATGTGTTCTCTTAGAGCCATGGGGAAAATTTCACCCAAATTATAGATGAAGTAATACATATAGTGGTAACATACTTAGCAACAATTCACCTGTGCCTACCTAGGAGAACTGTCCCTTGAGGGCAAGAGTCACAGCATGGAAGGAGGATCCTTATTCACTTCTCTTGTAGGGATTGTACTGATTCTAAATTCTGAAATTCTTATTAACAATATCCAGTTGTTGTCTTCACATGACATTCTAAGTTTCCAAGAACAGTTTGGTCATTGGGGGTAGGCCCTTTCATCTTCCTCCTGATACTTTTTGCCTTTACAGAACAAATGTTTGTCCTAGGCACAGATTTGCTCTTCTATGAGTCTTCTTCTGGAGCTACCATGTAGATCAGTATATTAACGTGAATCTTACCCAGTAGATCTCTTTGCAGTGAAAAATGCTAAACAGTAACCAAAATGCTTATGAGATTAACATGTTTTACCTAATGTATCAGGACCCAGACCCTGCTGGTCTTTTAGATTGGTATAACTGTTTATTAAGCATACGGGACACCAGCTGCTAGACACACATATGCATATGGCACAATACGCGAACGTACCACCACGATGCTTCGCTATTTTCCTTACACTCTGTATATATGTTCAGGAGCAATGACACAGAAATGAGGGAGAGTCTTTCACAGTTGCACCTCCAGTAGCGATTTCTATTGTTGATGAGAGTTTGGAACCTGGTACATCGGTAAAATAAATTCAGGATTCTCATGAAATCGTGGCTAAAGTTTAAGGATTCTGGCACATCAGGGTGAAAGGGGGGGGGGGCAGTGCCATGTGAGTTATAGAGAACATAGAGAACAAATTGCTTACGATCATAGTGTAATGTCAAACAGCCATGGGAACTCTGGGCTAAAGTTACTGAGGATAAAAATCTAAGACTGCTTTATTAAGGGATGAGCCAGGCTGTCTCAGCTGAAGGCTGTTAGGCAAGGAATAAATATGATGGGTCCTAGATGTCATCAGCTGCTTGAGATCTTCTTACTGATCTGAGCCTCTGAGTGCAAGACATGCTCTGAACCAACATGGGGCACAGGAGAGCAACATATGGAGGTCTGGATCCAGGTTGCCTGAATCACTAACAGTTCATTTAGCTTTTCTGTGCATCAGTTATTTTTAAAGCCCTTAAATAAAAGGGATAACAATGTATCCTACCTTGAAAACATGTTATTTATATCACATGAGATAAAGTAGAAAGGACATAGAATTAAGTCATTATGAAATGTTATTTTAATAACAGCTACCACCAATTCTTTATTGTTACAATCACTTTTTAAAAAATACTTTCATATATTTATGTAGTTCAGTGAGCTGACTTTTCTCTTCCTTTTACCCAAAACGGGATTTGATGATGTCATATAACTTTGGCAAGATTGTTAACTATATAGTTGGTTGTCATCATAGTCACCCAATTTCTCCAAGTTTGAAGTCATACTTAGACAAAGGTGATGTCTAAGTGGTTACCTCCCAGTGGGGAGGTAGATCAGCAGTAATACATTCATGTCCAAACATTAGGACTGTTTATTTTATGTAATGAAACAACTTTGGAATTATAATTTTAAATTAAGTGTGTCTATTGATTTTTAAAGGTCAAACATTGTATTTTGTGGAAAATTTACCTTTTTATTTTAACCATGATTTTCGACTCTAGCTCCATTTCAGTGAATAGAATAGACTTTTCCTTTCTGAGGGTCTTGGTCGGGGCAAGGAAGCATATTTTGTCTGAGAGTCTCTTCCTTCATTCTCAGAGAGAGTACTGTCTTGACCTAGTTTGGGATAATTGGTTATCCTGACTCAGAACATCAGCTCATTTGAGTGTGATATCTCCGAACCGTTTCTAAGCTTACATTCGGAGCAGCTAGCTTTTCCTCACTCCTCTTTCCTAGTCACTAGCATAGAGGGACAGGAAATAATTCATAAAAGTCACCAGCACCCCAGGACTAAGCATATTCACACACTCCATGAATCTGTGGGTGAGTCAAAAATAGCAGAAGGAGATAGTGAGTACTTGATAAGAGAGTAAAAATGGTATTGCAGAAATGACAGAAAAGAGGCCTGTATTTTTCTCTCATTAAAATCAGTCAAACAACAAACAAACCTGTAAGGCATGGTAGCACCATTTCTTTTACTCCAGCACTCAGGAGACAGGCTGGCCAATTTCTTTGAGTTCAAGTCTAGTCTATAAATGGAGTTCTTGGCATGTCATCAAGGACTACACAATGAGATCCCTGCCTCATGAAAAAAAAAAAACCAACAATGAATCCTGTTGTTTCTCCACAATTGCTACCAAATAACTGAGATCTAGGGAAATAAGAAATGGAAATAATGAGTGTTTTGAAAGAAATTTAAACCATTGTTACAACCACGAGTAACAATGGAAGCTGAGTGAGGAACTACCAGAAGGAAGATATGAGAGTTTCAAGATCATGATGCACTGCACCTTTCTGAGGCGACAAGAGAGATGGAGATGGGTCTGTCTGGGATTTGGAGGTAGGTTGGAAACAGCTCTTCTACAGAGGTCTGCTCAATGTGTTAGGTAGGTACTTCCTGGGTAAGCAGACATCAGAGGAAAACATAAGTACAGAAAGAGATCAGGCAGCTTTTTTTTTTTTTTTTTTTTTTTTTTTAATCTTATGAAACAGGTGAATGTTTTTTGTGTGATTGTATCATCAGGGTTTAATTATGACAAGCTGCATAGCTGGTCTAATGAGGATGGGTTCAGGTGTTAGATATGTGGGAATGGAGGAAATGAGACTGACTCCTGGGCCTTTGTCCTCAGCTTTGCATTTTCTACTGTACTGAGAAAACAGAAAACCAGTCTCTTTCGGCATCACAGGAGTGAGTCTCCTATTAAGTGAAATAATAGCAGTGAATGAATTGTTGTATATAGCAAACTGGTAATTCTATTTATAATGATGGACCATGGAATTTCCTGAATCCACATCAAGCAAAGTGTTTGACAATACCTGCATGCACTGGTTGTTCTGCAGCCTGAGTTACACATATTTCAGAGAGCCACTGTGACAATGATGTCAGAAGGAAAAGGACAGGCATATTCAAATGTGGCCCAAAGTCTCCCTCATTTATATGTGTGCTTTGGAAAAACTTCTTACCCTAGCATTTGTAGCCAGCCTGCTGCCTAGCTTCTTCCACAGTTTAGCAGTGGAATATAATTCCAAGCCAGCCATTATCAACCAAGATCAGAATTCTACATGTCTCCATTGTGCCTCAAACACGCAAAGCATTGTGAGGTTTGACCGGTGTGTCTTATTTACTATCTCTGTGGAAAAACACAATGGCCAAGGCAACTTTTATAAGAAAAGCATTTTATTTGGCACATAGTTTCAGAGGCTTAGAGACCATGATGGTGGGACAAAGAAATAGATGAGAGACCATATCTAGCAGTATAGGTTTTATGGTGAAAAGAACATGATATGGGCCCTAATAACCAATTTGAAACATTTAGCATGCATGGTATACATACATATACATACACACATATATACACTGACATATATATATATATTTATATATATATATATATATATGTGTGTGTGTGTGTATGTGTGTGCATATATCTATATCTATATATCTATATATGTATGTATCAGTCTTAGATGCTACTAATTTTTTTTATAATCTCAGATGTTTCTGATAGTCTGCTTTTTATAAAGAACACTCTATAACCTTTCTGTATTACCCTTGTCTGATACTGAGTCAGGTGGTGATTTCCCTCCTACACGCTAAATTTATTCTTTATAATCTGACCTTTGGAAAATAGCTATTACTTTTTTTTCAAGGAAATGTGTTTATATTCATAATGCAGTATATAAATCTTACATTTTATTTTCTTACATTTTTTTCACCTGAAAGAAAACTCTTAGGAAATTTCTGTTGGGATAAAAAGGTACATTTTTTTTGATGAACGCTCTATTTTTCCTAAATTGACTTTCATAAAATTATTTTAGTGATCTTTAGTGTCCACATTATTAGTTTGAGTTGGATTTTTAGTAGAGGTGGGACAATCTCTGGATAATAAATGATAAGCAAATGAATTTGAACAATTTAATTACTGTCTTTAAGCTTTTATTTATTTTCCTGTGACTTGGCTAAATTTTATAATATCTCTTAAGGGAAAATGGCTATTAAATCTGTTAATGTATTTTAGGTCTTACAGTTTTTTAAAGTGGAGAGAACTAAATAAGTACTACTTATATTATTATCTAGTAGTCAAGTAGAGAGCTTAAAATGTGTTTATAGTTAAGTAAATGCTTAAGAAAAAATGTATATACCAGGGAAAAGTGTGTGTATGTTTTCTATATACATACGTACATGTATATGTTTGCTTAAAATTTGAATAGGTTGATTACATATATGTACACATATTTACATATTACTTTAATAAGATATGATTAATCATATCACAATACTCTCAATAAATAAAGGTTTTATAGATTTATACTTTTCAAATTTACTGCCTATTTTATATATTAGTCTTAATGTATAAACTATATTAATATATAAAATATATAACACTCTTAATGTTTCTGTGAAGCAAACAAACCAACACTCTAATAATGCTATACCATTTCTGGTGGAAAGAGCAACATTGCTTTTCTTTTACAAATACAAGATTATATGCAATGTAACCTATTTTCCATTATTTGAAAGAAAGTTTCCATTTGCATGTTAAAGATAGTTTTAGTGTTTGGGGATTAAGTATACTTTCTTATTTGTAGAAAGATAATTTAAGAGCCTTAACCAGTTCGTTACTAAGTAATGTACTATGACTTTTATATTTTCTGCTCATTTCTTTTTTCATATCTCCCATGAGCAGTAAGTCTTATAAAAATACCTGAAGAAAAAGATGTGGAAGTAGAGAGATTTTTAAAAGAAATCTATTGAATGATAATATGTCTTGATTGAACAAGGGATTTTCAGTTTGTTAACTAATTTCTATTACATGTGCATTCTCTGGTTTTGTTTTGTTCTGTTTTGATTTTTAATCACTGGGAAAGAGATATTCTGGAATCCTGTATCCATTGTGTGAGTTTGTGTTTTCATGGAAACCTAGGCTTAAGCTTGGATTTTCTACAAGTATTTCTTAATAAAGCATATGCTTATCTCAAGCTATACACTGACCTAGAGGATAATATTAGTGCCTAACATTTACTGAGCATTCCTACTTTCACAAGACAGTGTTCTTAGAATTTAAAGTGCATTTCCTAATTTTGTAATCCAAATATCCTTGTAAGAAGGGAAATCAAAGTTTAAAGATTCACGTACAATTTTCTCAGGCCCACCTCAGTGAGCGTCATGCCACTGGACATTGCTGGTGAAGAATGAAAGAGAATACTGGAGGATTCTCACATCTGACTTGAAGTGTAGCCTCTAATATGCAGTTCTAGTTCAGGAAAGCACGCACACACACACAAACACACACACACACACACACACACACACACACACGTGGAGAGAAAACAATAGACTTTGGCAGAACTTTGTGTCATAACTCAGTGACCTGTTATTATGTTCCATGGAGCAGGTGAATCCTTCTGTGACTGTTATATAAAATGGGATATTACTGTAACCTATGTTTGAATTGGAGGATGCCAGCTGTAGGCAATATTTTACTAATTAGAAGTCTCTGTCATCAAATCACTTGATGTGTGCCTTCCTGATGTTGATACATCCTGCCAAAGTCATAGGTAATTTTATAGGGCTTGTCTCCCTACAGTTCCTCAAAACTATGAATTTTGATTCATCTTTTGGAAAATGTTTACATGACACCAAATTAATTATTAAAACTTGTAGAAGTTAGATTTAGTTCTTCCTCTCAGCGCCATGCTCCAAGAAACAAGACTCAGACTCAAAAGATATTTACAAATACCTTGGCCGTATATCTAGACACTTCTCTGACTAGAATCAAAATTTAATATAACCCATTTATTTTAACCTACATTCTGCCATGTGACTGGTTACCTGCACTCAGGTAGCCATGTGTCCATCTCCACACATCATCCCAGGTGGATCTCCCCCATGGCTCTATCCCAGAATCCTTTCTGTCCCCTGGATTTCCCAGGTTCTATTTCTTAACTAACCTATAGACCATAAACTTTCTAATTGACAGGTGATACATCCATACAATACACAAGACATTCTCTCTATAAACGCTATATGTTGATTTCAGTATTGTTTCCTTCTAAATCATTTGCTTTCATCATCTTTGAATCAAAATTTTCATGTTTTGACAAAACTTCAATACAACTCAGAGATTTCAAGATGATAAATTTAGGTGGAGATATAAATGGAGCTACTTTTGCTTATTAATCATGCCACAGACTTCTGTTTATGGGTGTAATCTGCTTAAACTGATTAAGTCTTTGCTCCCACACAGAACAAAATAAAAGCAAAGTTTATGATATTGTTCATTGTTTCACCAGTAATGCTCTTTGAAAGCTGCTCAGGATTCACAGGGATGGGGAAGCGCTGCCTGCCTGGAAGACCTAGAATGGTTCAGCAACATTTCAATCTTGCCCCTATCCTTCATGAGAATTCTACTGAGAATTTGCTGTGAATTCATCATACTCTCATAGAAATAGGACATATTTAATAAAATGTTGCCCATCATACAACTTTGACTAGATGATTTAATAGTCAAGAATGGATAGACATTTATAATGCTTACCACCAAAAGCATGAGGCAGTGCCTGCCAATTTTACAGCAAACCAATAATAGTATTGACAATGACCTCTTGGTACACAATACTAGCGGAGCAATAACAGAGCTAGTGGGGCTTCCCTGCCCTACCACACCCTCCCTGCCTGGAACAATTTCTTGCTCTCTCCATTGCTTCTCATGGTCAGGTCTACCCAACCTGCTAAAAGATCACATACACTGATCCTACTCTCTGTTCCAACAGTTTCAGCAGCCTAGTAGACTGCTACCTCAGAATAAGTCCAGGGAAGTTTAGATAGACAAAGGTTGTGTTAGGACTTTGGGATAGACCTGAAGCAAGCTTGGATTCCATGTCTGGATCAGTGGTCAGAAAATGTGACATGTCTGGGAGTCATTAAAAAACAAAACAAAGCAAGCAAGCAAACAAACAATAAGGCTGGCATTACCATTTCTCTATCTAGAATGTCTACCGTCTACCTCCTTCTTATACCCTGAAGTTATTCTTATGTTCTCAATTGTTTAATATCTAGGTTAATTTACATTTTATTTTCCTCTCTCTCTCTCTCTCTCTCTCTCTCTCTCTCTCTCTCTCTCTCTCTCTCCCTCTTCCTCCCCCTCCTCTGTGTGTGTGTGTGTAACCTACTACGTGGGAGTATTAAATTATTTTGAACATTGTCATTCTGATGATATAATTTTTCTTTTTTTTTGATGATGGCAAAGAACAGATAGTCCCAGGAGTCTTAGTCTCACAGAACATTTCGAGATTGGAAATGAAAAGTGTGATTTTTGTTTTGGTTTTGTATTATTTTTAAGAAACACATTTGAGAACTTTTGCTTTGATCTTAGCACTTCAAATCACTTCTTTACATTTGTTCCTGAAAGCTTAAGCCTTTGAAACCTGGACAAACAGTCCCGGTATCTAAACTGTGAATATGTCATTTTGAATAATGCCTGCCAAAATGAATGCATAGAGGACGGCTTATAAACATAATCTTGTTTGCAGAGGATGCTCTGTCCACTTGTTGAGCATCCTGAGAAAGCCTAAGGCTAGGTTTTCCAGGCAGCGGTGATTTGCACATTTCCCTACTGAGAACATGCCCGGCTCAACCTTTATCACTTTGTTTTGGAGAAACTCTTGTTTGTGGGCTGTGCTGTGAAAAGAAAGCAGATATGCTCTGGGAATAAACATTTCAATATTCTGAACAAAGAATGATGGTCAGAAGTATTCTTCTTATAAGCCAGACAGTACCTCCAACTGGCATTTGTACAAACATTTTGTTGGTCTACCTGACAGATTTGCCATTAGCTACTTTAGGAAGAGAAGCTCCATCATTCTGATGGCTTATTTCTCAATCATCAGTGAAAGACGGTGATCACTCTAAGTCGCCACTTTCACTCCTCCTGGCTCCAACAATTCTAACTCTGAGGAGAAACTGGTATCCATGACAGACACAGACTCCTTTTCTCCCCGAAGGTAGTGTGCAACCTAGATGTGACTAGATAAAACTTGGCTGTAAATTTTGTTGTTAGAATCAATTCATCAGTACTGTTGTCGTGATTATTTTTGTTATTTTAAAATACTAATTTAAATTTTTAATTAAATACACAGTACGATGTTTTATTATATTTTCTAATATATTTGTTGATTCTACACACACACACACACACACACGCATACACACGCATGCACACACACATGCACACACACGAATGCACACACACACACACACACACACACACACACACACCACCCCATGCTCCAACACACCCATACTTTTTCTCCTTATAGCCTTCTATTGTGTAGGAGTTTCCTCCAAGATTAGAACCCTGTCTAGGGAAGCTCATTAAGACACAGGACGTTTACTGGGCAGTGAAACAACAGGATGTTCTAAGCCTTAAGACCTAAGGTAAGGTGAAACATCCCATCTTGCAGATAAGCTCAGGGGATAAATACTACGAAGACTTCAGGGAGCAGTGAAATTAACTGGATACACCAGACATCACCCTCCTCAGGCATACAGAAGGTGTAAGGACTCTGTTGACAGAGACTCTCTGGCAAGTTGAAGTTTTCAAACAGAGATCAGATGAGTTCCCTAGAAGAGGCTAAGCCCAAGTGAGATAACAAGAGGAAACAGATCAGCCTCGAAGAAGCAAACTACACAGATTGTCTGGAAAAGGCACAGGTCAATCAAGCTAACCCAAAGGACATCCTGCAGCATTCCACAAAAGACAAATAAAGTCTTTCCCAGTATAAACTGGAATCTCCCAGAAAACACCAAACCCTCATTTTGTTTTAAGATTCTGAGATTCATTGACTGATTATGTAACATTTGTGATTGTGGAGTTGTATTATTGCAAGTCCAATGTCTAATTACAATTTGTCTTGCACTATCTTTGGTCCTCATAATAGTGTCTTTCTTTCTTTACCCGTGTCTTTGACCTAATATCCTTGTAACAAGCTTTTGGGGTTTATTAGCTTAACAAAATATTGGAATTCCAAAACTGAAAGGCTAAAAGGTATTATCAGGTATTATCAGACGCATGTGGTAGAGTTTCTCTGATTTGTTCTCATCTATGTACCTAATATTTACAAAGTGCTTTAATTTATGAGTTTCTTCCCTTTATTACTTTAAAAACTTAGTACATGGAATTTTGGGTAACATAAGTCTGTGTTTCTGGGTCATGCTGTACTGAATTTGGCCCTAGAATTTCTTATTCCTTTAAGATAAGAGATGTGTTCACAGATAATGTTACTCAGCAGTATCTATAGCTTATGACAGGTTTCCCCACTATGTTGAGACCACCTATCTGATGCTTCTATCCATGCACTTCAAAGGTGCTTTGATTTACTGTTGTGAACAGACACCATGACCAAGGCAAGTCTTATAAAAAACAACATTTAATTGGGTCTGGCTTACAGGTTCAAAGATTCAGTCCATTATCATCAAGGCGGGAGCATGGTAGTATGCAGGCAGGCATGGCACCAGCAGAGCTGAGAGTTCTACTTCTTCATCCAAAGGCTGCTAGTGGAAGACTGACTTCCAGGCAACTAGAGTGAGGGTCTTAAGCCCACACCCACAGTGACACACCTATTACAACCAGGCCACACCTATTCCAACAAGGCCACACCTCCAAATGGGGCCACTCCCTGGACCAAGAATATACAAACCATCACAATCATTTTATTTTGTCCTGTTTTTATAAGAATTTTGTGAGCCCTTTTCTATGGTGCATTCTTATATTTGCAGTAGCTTGAATCCTTGCTCATAGGGTATAGTGCCTTATATTTGCTTTCAGAAGAAACTCTCTCCTATACTTGTTGAGGTGAGAGTTGTGATTTTTATGTCAACAGAATAAAAATTGGTATTTATAGCTAACCTAAACTATCTAAGGCAACCTTAATTTAAATGTTTTTAAATACTTAAAAGCATTCTCTGACAAGGGACAAAATTGATGGGCCAATTAAAATCATTTCAATCAATTTTTCAAACTAGTTTTCTTTGAGATTTCATTAAGATATAACCCAAGTGGGTATTCTAATGTTTGGGCATCGCAGGCAATTCATTTGTATTTAGCATTCATTTGCTTAAATATTCATTAGGGATAGCTTTGTATGTAAAATAGGACAAAGGATTATCTTCCTTACTACCAATATCCTGGAGAAAAACAAAAATTCAGTCACTTGTTATTATCATTTTATGTACTTTCATTAAAAAAAATATCTACTTAGAGCCAAGTTTTTGTCAGAGGAAGTTTTGAGTCATAGTGCAAGACCACAGAGCTACATCAGCAACTAATAATTACATAATTGTTAATTAGAAGACTCAACACTGAAACAGGGCAAGAGAAAATAGTACATGAGCTATCATTTGTCAATAGTAGGCCTTAATTCCTGGGTGAATGAAGTCCTATTCACAAAGTCTATTCTACGATTGTTTCTTACAAGGTCCTAAGTTATGTTTTCTTGTAGGAGTTTTCATGCTTTAGGTTTCCCATTGTAGTCATTTATCCACTTAGGGTTGATTTTTTTGTGTGGGGTGAAAGATAATGGCTTAATTTCATTCTTGTATGGTGACATCTATTTACCTACTTATGAAAGATGCTTTTTGTTCCTTACTATACATTTTCAGTGACTTTGTCAACTAGCAGATGGCTCTAGCTTCATATATACTTGTTTGAATCTTCCATTTTGTTTCATCGATCTAAATGTCTGTCTTGGTACCAGTTAGCATAGGATTTTATCATCATAGTTAAATACTATAGCTTGAAAATATGTAATGGTAAACCCTTAAGCATTATACATTTTGTTCAAAGTTGCTTTGGTTATCCAGAGTCCTGTTTCATCCTATATGGATTCAAGGTTTATTCTATTTTTGTGAAGAATATCAAGTGTACTTTCATTGGGAATGCACTGATTTGAAAATTATTTTTGTTCAAATGATTAACTTCACAGTATTAATTCTACTCACTAATCATTTGCATGGGGGCCTTTCTTCCTCTGGTGTTTTCCAACATCTTTATCATTGTAGGGGGTCTACCATTTTCTTGCTAGATTTATTTTCTCATATTTTACTTATTTAATTTTTAAAGACTATTGTGAGTGGTAGTGTTTCCATAATTTTTTCTCAGTGTGTTTGATATTGGTATATAGAAAAAGCTATTGATTTTGTTGATTGATTTTTCAAATCTTGAGACATGCTGAAAGTAGTGATCATTTCTAAAACATTTCTTGTAGAATTTTGGGACTTCATACATGTGACATTACCACTTCTGCAAAAAGGGATGATCTGACCTCTTCTACTTATATCACATTGATTTCCTTCTCTTGCCTAAATCACTGCAACCTTCCTAATGTGATGACCCTTTCATACAGACCCTCAAGTTGTAGTGACACGCCAATCATATTTGCTATTCCATAACTGTAATTTTACTACTTTTATGAATTATAAAGTAAATATATGATATACAAGATATCTGATAGATGACTCCCAAAAGAGTTGAGACCCACAGATTGAGGACGAATGCCTTAAGAGCTCTAGCACAGGGCTTAAAGATTAAACTGAAAGAGACCTAAAGTAATGGGGAGCCCTATTTTATTCCTGATTTCAACACGGTTCTTTAAGGTTTTGCCATTAAGTAGAATGCTGGCTGTGGGTGTGTCACATGTCACATGTAAATGTAACCTTTATAATGTTGAACCATGTTCCTTCCAGTTCTATTCTCTAAAATTTTATTCATGAGTGCATGTTGGATTTTATCAAAGGTCTTTTCTGAATCTATTGAGATGATTATTGTGCTCTTTGGATTTAAGTCCATTTATATGATTTATTGTGTTTATTGACATTTGTGTATTGAAACATTCCTGCATCTCTGAAATAAAACCAACTTATTATGGTGGATTTTCTTTTCTACATGCCTGTGTTTGGTTCGCAAGTATTTTACCAAGAACTTTTGCATCTATATTTATCAGGGATATTGGCCTATAGTTTTGTTGTTGTTGTTCCATTAGAGTGATACTGGTTTTACAGAATGGGTTTGCATGTCTTCTGTTTCTATTTTGTAAAAATACTTTTTAAAAAAGGATTAACATTAGATCTTTGAAAATCTGGTAATATTCTACTGTGAATCCATCTGTGCTTAGATTTATTTAGCTGAAATCCTTTTTATTACTGCTTTTATCTCTTCATTTGTTATTGGGTCTATTTAAGTCATGGATATCTTCTTATTGTAACTTTGGTAGTTTGGATGAATTTTGAAAATTATTGACTTCTTCTAGATTGACATATTTTTTCACTAAGAACTGTTTGTACAGCCCCCCACCCAAAATTTAAAAATGAGTGCAGAATTTTTGTATATAATAGAAGAGAATTTTTGCGATCTCTACATCTATATTCCTCCTTAAGGATCATTATCCAGATTACACACAACTGTCAAAACCCATGACTCAAGATACTAAATGACTCATTTTAAAAATGGCCTACAAATATGAACACACTATTCTGAAAAGAAGAAACAAATATGGATAAGAAATATGTTGGTAAAATGTGCTTAATATCCTTAGTTTGGCGGAAGTGAGAATTAGAAGCACATTAAAATTTCGTTGTATCCATGTTAGGATATTTAAGATGGAGAAAATGACTGACAAGGAACACCACAGAACATGTGCGTGGTGCTGAGAACTGGTGCAGATGCCATGGAAATCAGTTTGGAGAATTCACAAATAGCTAAATCTCAATCTACCACATCATCTAGCTATGCCACGCCTTAGCACATGCCAAATGAACTTAATGTGCTAGTCTAAAGTTACTTTGCTTAGACATACTCATTGGCATGTTTAATCACAATAGCTAGAAATGGAAACAATGTCACATCTTTAAATGGATGATTATATGATGAGAGTTTGTTACTTATACATACCTGTAAAGAAAAATGAAATAATAAAGCCTGTAGGTGAATGAATGGAAATACACAATGTTGTACTTAATGAGAAAGCTCAGAGTCAGACTAAAAGCACTGCATTTTGTTTAACTTTGGATGCTAACTCTGAATCTTTAAATGAATATATAACTTGGAATGATCAATGAAAACAGAATAAAAAAGAGAGGTCATACGGAATCATTAGGGAAGAATAGAGTAGGACATTGGTACTATGAAGGAGACATTGGGAAAATGAAGAAGGTATTCTAACTCGGGAGGCAGGAGAAAAGGTAATAGAAATAGAGGTGTAGGAGGAGAAATAATTATATATATATATATATATATATATATATATATATATATATATATATATACACACCATTATATTCTCTAGCAAAATATCCAGTGGCAGGCATGGAAAACTGCCTTGGAGTTTTTGGTCAAAGGGAGTTGAACAGAATCCCCTCCCCCTCCCTCTCCCCCCACCCCACCAAATGTAGATGATTGACAATGTCATTTTCTCTCCAAAACTTAAAAGTAGGATCCTATTAAGGATACTACACAATTCAGAAACAGGACCTGGAGGAATAAGTACAGGTAACCTTGAAGCCTTTTCTCTGATAATTAGCTCTCACAGCATCTAAATGGGCTAAGCAAATTACGTAAGGAAAAAAAAACAATCAATTGTTCTATGCAATTTTAAAGCTCATGGACTACAACAATAAAAAGTCAGGCAGTGTATCCTCAGTGGTATATTAGTGAAACTTACATATTGAGTGTAAACATCAGCACCAGCCATTTAATTAGACTTAAGCTTTGCTCCGTAGGAGGCAATTCATACCTGTTACTATAAACATAGTCAACTATCCATAAAATATTTGTATATTTTAAAGATTTATTTATTTTATATTTTATTTAGATGATTACACTCTAGCTGTCTTCAGACATACCAGAAGAGGGCATCAAATCCCATTACAAATGGTTGTGAGCCACCATGTGGCTGCTGAGAGTTGAACTCAGGACTTCTAGAAGAGCTGTCAGTGCTCTTAATCACTGAGCCTTCTCTCCAGCCACAATGTCTTCTATATTTGACAGGGAAGCTGCATTCATGAAATCCCAACATCATAGCCATCTAAACAAGACACTTACAATGACGATACAAAGAGCATTAGGAAAAACCTCACAGGCATTGTCCCTAGATGAAAAACTACAGCGAATTAATGGTTGCTAAGAGAGATCATATCAGTTTATTTCAGGGATGAGCACCCTTATAGGTGTCTACTTCCAAACTAAATACACAAATATACACATATACTCATGAGCAACACCAAATGGACTCAGGAGGACACACACACACACACACACACACACACATACACACACTCATATACACAAATACACACACACACACANACACACACACATACCCACACATATATAAATCAATTATTTTTATATATTATTTATACTTTTATAAATATATGATGCATAATATATATTTATATCTTTATATAACTATATAATGTACATTGTTTATATTTTATATATAAATTATTCTATTTATAAAATATGTATATATATATATATATATTTAAAAAGAGGTAATGAATTTGAGAGGGAGAACAGAGGGGGAATTGAATTGTGTAGGGAGAGGGGAATAAAAATGAAATAAACCATCAAAATAAAAAATAAAATTTTCCAAGTTAAATTATAACGCATGACTATAATGCTTACTACTCAAATCATAATGTTTAATCTATCTACACCCTTAAGCATCTTTCAAGTGTTAGTCAATAGACAATAATTGCATGCTTCAGAGGTGAAATTACTGTGTACTTTGAGATATGTATACATGAAAAAACTCGTGATGTCAGACTTCTGGTGACTTAACAGTCACCAGGAAAAAAAGCCTTATTCCACTGTGAACAAATACATAATCCCTTGTATCTGTTCACTATAGAATAAGACTAATAACAAACAGTGGGAAAAGCCTAGAAATTTGCAATTCATGGACACTAGAAAATATCATCCTGAGCAAGGTAACCCAGAAGGACATGCATGGTATGTACTCACTGATAAGTGAATATTAGCCAAAAAGTACAGAATACCCATTATACAACTCACAGTCAATATGATCTTCAAGAAGAAGGAAGACCCAAGTGTGGATACTTTAATCCCACTTAGAAGGAGGAACAAAACAGTCCCTGGAGACAGAGAAAGTGAGAAGTCATGGAGGGAGGGGGGAGAAAGAGGAGAAAAAGCAGCAGGATAAGGTTTTGGGGAACACAGGAGAGAAGCCTAGATGGTCAGGAGAATGAATAGAAATACTAAGGTTTGGGGGTTGTGGGATAGAGGGAATCTATACAGAGTCCTAGAGACCTGGGATATGAAAGGCTCCCAGAACTCAGTGGGGATGACCTTAGCTGAAACGCCCAACAGTGAGGAGATGGAACCTAAAGAGACCACTTCCAGTAGACAGACAGGGACACTAGTGGAGGGATGTCCACCAACCCATTTTCAGTATTTAGAATTGTTCCTGCCTAAAGAAAATGCAGGGGCAAAACTGGAGCAGAGAGTGAAAGAACAGCTGACCAGTTTCCAGCCCAACTTGAGATCCATCCCATGTGTAGGCACCAAACTGTGACGCTATTACTGATGACATGTTGTGCTTGGAGACAGTAGCCTAACATGACCATCGTCTGAGAAGCTCTACCAGCACCTGACTGAGAGATGCAGATACTTAACAGCCAGCAATTTGACTGAGGTTAGTGTCTTAGTCAAGGTTTCTACTCCTGTACAAACATTACGACCAAGAAGCAAGTTGGATAGGAAAAAGGGTTTGTTCAGCTTATACTTCCACACTGCTGTTTATCATCAAAGGAAGTCAGGACAGGAATTCAAGCAGATCAGGAAGCAGGAGCTGATGCAGAGGCCATGAAGTAATGTTACTTACTGGTTTGCTTCCCCTGGTTTGCTCAGCTTGCCTTCTTATAGGAACCAAGACTACCAGCCCAGGGATGGCACCACCCACAATGGGCCCTCCCATCCTTGATCACTAAATGAGAAAATGTCTTACAGCTGGATCTCATGGAGGGATTTCCTCAAGGGAGGCTCCTTTCTCTATTAAAACTCCAGTTTTTGTCAAGTTGACACATAAAACCAGCCAGTACAACCGAACTGCTGTGGAAGAGTTAGGAGAAGGAGTGAAGAAGCTATAGGGGGTGCCAATTCTATAGGAAAAACAATAGTATCAACTAACCAGGACCCTTCAGAGCTCCCAGAGAATAAGCAACCAACCAAAGAGCATATATGGGCTGGTGTGCATCTTCCAGCACATGTAGCCAAGGGCTGCTTTGTCTGATGCAGTAGGAGATCATGTGCCTAATCCTGTAGACTTGATGCCCCAGGAAAGGGCATGCTAGGGCGGAGGTGGAGGGGGTTGGGTTCAGTCATCAAAGGAAGCCAAGGCAGGAACTCAAGGCAGAGACCTAGAGGATGGAACTGAAACAATGTCCATGGCAGAGTAATGTGCTCACAGATTGTCCAGGACCTTGTTCAGCTACAATTTTTTTCCTTTTAATTTAAATTTACTTTATTGTGTTTCTGTCATTTTTACCTCTCGCTGTCCCCTGTCCAGCTCCTCCCATATTCCCCTGAATGTGTGTGTGCGCGTACGTAAGCTCCTGAGTTCTTTTAGATTTGTTTATATGTACATGTGTTTAGAGTTTACCACAAAGCATTAGATAACTTATCAGGGAGCCTGTTCCTGGAGAAAACTGATTCTTCCTCTCTCAGTAGCGATTGATTGCCTGTCACTTACCTTTCTTACACATTCCAGGCCACATGCCCAGGCATGCTATGCCTGTTTACATACATACATTAACGATCAGGAAATATCCTCTCTGACATAGCAATAGTCAATCTGAGTGATGGAGTCGCTGGTCAATTGAGGTTTCCTCTTCACAGGTATGTCAAGTTGACAACACAACTACCCAGGTCAGTGTGTGTGTGTGTGTGTGTGTGTGTGTGTGTGTGTGTGTGAGAGAGAGAGAGAGAGAGAGAGAGAGAGAGAGAGAGAGAGAGAGAGAGAGAGAGAGAGAGAGAGAGAGAGAGAGAGAGAGAGAGAGAGAGAGAATAAATGGAGAGAATAAATGGAGAGAATAAATGGAGAGAATAAATGATGGATGTTTGAGAGGTGTAAGGAGGAAGTAAAAAGGGGGAATTAAAGTAGCAAGTGATAAAGACATATGGTATACATGTAGAAAACTGTCTAAAAAGTAAAACTATTAAAAATTACATGAATATTTAGGATAAATTTAGAAATCTAGCTTTATGAGACTCATAATCCAAAAGAAATAGAATACTATTTAAAAACATATATGGGGTTATAATTTATGGTAGGTTATTACACAGTATTAGTTTAAAAAATTAATAGGAAACTTTCTGTTATTATGTTGAAATCTGTATGCATAAAGATGGCTAGTGCCTCTCTTTATTTACCTTTTTCCAACACATGAACTTTGAACTACACTTCTATATAAAACACAGTTTTGAATATAAATGCAAAACGTTAAGTTTAAAAGTTAAAATGAATGAAAATAATGAAAATTAATTTGTGAATTATAGAGAAGCCATTTTTCTAAGAACCTGATTTTCTAGTAGGGAGGTGATAGATCTGTTTGCTGCCATTGGAAAGTGGCTGCAGTTAATCTAGTAATTATTGGTTGTACTTAAAACACTTTGTGATTTTGTTAAGCATATGGAAATGAATCTAGGCTACTTTTGTGACTCAACCTTTCATAATACTCCAGGGAATGCATGACACTTGCAGAGACATTTAAAAATGAAACAAAAGTTACAGAGCAAAATTACCTACATTTTGCAAATAAAACAAAAGAGCTCTGCACAGGTAAAATTCAATAAAAGGCAAACTTAAGCCAACAATCAAAGCATATAGAATTCTTCCAGAGTCTTTTAAGTTTGTTGGAAGCAGGTATGTTTAGGTACAATTGTGGTAAGATAAATAGAGAAGACCAAAGGGACATGAGAAGGGGAGGAGGCCCCTTCCTCAGATTCTGATAGAAGCTTTTAGCTAGCTGAGAATATAGAAATGCATTATGATTATCAATACTTCTTGTGAAGTGGCCACATAAAGACAAAGCTACTATTACATAGAGACGTTATTAAACAAACAAACAAACAACAAACAAACAAAGAGTAACTGTGTATCATGCTTCAGGCCAAGCATGAAAATACTTCCTCCTTCCCCATCTGAAAACCTACAATTTCCAATTTCTCAGGAAACTAAATTTATAGAAAAAAAAAAGAAATGTTTTTAACACTGTTAAACTCCACCTGCATTTGTGTCATATTATACTACAGCAAAACCCACAGCATCTCTCTTTTTTTTTTTTTTTTTTTTTCTCATTCTTTTTTTTTTTTTTTGGTTTTTCTTTTCTTTATTTATTATTATTTTCTTTATTTACATTTGGAATGCTATCCTGAAAGTTCTGTATACTCCCCCCCCCGCCCCTGATCCCCTACCCACCCACTCCCACTACTTGGCCCTGGCCTTCCCCTGTGCTGGGTCATATAAAGTTTACAAGACCAAGGGGCCTCTCTTCCCAATGATGGCCGATTAGGCCATCTTCNGCTACATATGCNGCTAGAGACACGAGCTCAGGGGGTACTGGTTAGTTNATATTGTTGTTGCACCTACAGGGTTGCAGCCTACTACAACTCCTTGGGGTACTGGTTAGTTCATATTGTTGTTGCACCTACAGGGTTGCAGCCCCCTACAACTCCTTGGGAACTTTCTCTAGCTCCTCCATTGGGGGTCCTGTGTCCCATCCAATAGCTGACTGTGAGCATCCACTTCTGTGTTTGCCAGGCACTGGCATAGCCTCACAAGAGGCCACAATATCAGGGTCCCTTAAGCAGAATCTTGCTGGTACCACAGCATCTCTTAAACCATACTTCCATTGAAAACAAATTTGAAAAAGGTCTTCGAAAGCTATTGAGATGTGACTTGAGAACTACCCGAATCATACCTATGGCTGCTGTGTGACTCAACATTGAGAAGCTGACTCAAGGGAAGGTCTCATTCTTCTGCCAAACTATTCTCCTTCAAATAACCCCTATGCTTAAAACTAAGAGGAACTGCCTGCTCAGGAATAACATAGTTGCTCATGTTGAAATTTGGAAAACAGATACTACTATAATTCTTAACTTTCAAAGAGGGTAACAGAAACATAAAGAGGCTTAATAGCTAGACAATTGTTGTAAGCACAGCAGATGCCAGAGTGAGGCCATTACAAATAAATTTCTTAATGTGCTGTATCATTTCCAAAACCATTTGCTGATGCGTTAGCAAGAAGTTTCACCACTCAAAATTCCTGCCATTGCTAACAAAAGAGAACTTACACCATTGCTCTCTGTATTAGACTGGAAAACACAGGCACTGGTGAGATAGCTGGGGGTGTGGTGTGGTTGCTTTAAAAATACTAAAAAACTTTAAAAATTGACTGTTTTATATTTTTGTATTAATAATAACATGCAATCTTAGGTACTAAAAAGAAAAAGTAAGATTTAATATTAATATGCCTGTGCGTCGTGTGACCAAGGAATCAATTCTGCTGGTTTTTTAAAATCAATTTGACACAATATCTATCTATCTATCTATCTATCTATCTATCTATCTATCTATCTATCTGGGAAGATGGAATCTCAAATCCTGGGGTTTTTTTTGGGGGGGAAGGGGGTTCAAGACAGGGTTTCTCTGTATAGTCCTGGCTGTCTTGGAACTCACTCTGTAGACCAGGCTGGCCTCAAACTCAGAAATCTCCCTGCCTCTGCCTCCCAAGTGCTGGGATTAAAGGCATGAGCTACCACTGCCTGGCAGAATCTCAAATCTTAGTTGAGGAATTTTCTCCATTAAATTGTCCTGTAGATAAGACTTTTGGGCATTTTCTTGACTAATAATTGATGGGGGAGGGCCCAGTTTACAATGGAACATGAAACCCTGGAGCAAGTAGTCCTGAATTGCATGAGTAAACAAATTGAACACGACATGGAGAAGAATTCAGATTATCAGCAGTTCTTCAGTAACTCTGCTTCTGTTCTGCCCTCCACCTGAGTTCTGCCCTCAACTGGGTTCCTGACCTCATTTCCCTTAAAAGATGAACTATAAGATGAATTAAAATCTTTCCTCTGCAAGATATTTCTGGTCAATAGAAAACAAATATTCCTCATGTTCTGCAAAGTCTCTAGGATATTTTTACTCAATATTAATGGAAATGAATAAAAATGTGTAAGTTTATATGTTGCTAGATTTTTATGATATCACAATTTATATAAAAAATCAAGGTTGCTGAACCTCACACATAAGGGGTGAAACATTTTTGAAAACTTAACCTAGTTTTCAAGAATTAGATATTAATAAAAGAATATGTTTCCCATGAGCCAAGTGCTATAGAGATTTTGTTCACCCTGCATACATAGTGAACTTAAGCCTATATTATGTTTTAAACACGCACATTTAGAAGAAAAGACACTATTTCTTTGAAAATTTCAGAACACTTTCATTGTGTAGAAGAATAAATACACAAAGTTTGAAAATAATTGAGAAAAATATATACCAATAATTTTATCCTAAAATTCATATTTTAGTATATATTCTTTGGAACAAAATTTTCATCTCTCCTATTGCTTATTCTATTTTATTAACTGTTATATATTATTTTTTCTGAGATCAATACTTGGAATTTAACTACTTCTGCATACATTTTATTAACCAGTACTAAACATTTGTAAAAAATTGATGTAGTATGAAGACACCTATTTGATAAACAGTAAGAAATAAATTTAAGATTGAATATTGCCAACATCCTCCAAAATTCCTCCTGGTCCTTCTCATGCAATTCTTACTTCAACCCACTGCCAAAAATAAATAACTTCTTTCCTCTTGAAAATATTTAAGTATATTCTAGAAGTATACTGGTAACCATAGACAGTATTAATATAACAGGGAGTTAGTTGTTCTTTGTATCTTCAACAAAGTGCATATGCTCCTGGATTACCCATGTTTTCTATGTTATTTGTTGTTTTCTATGTTATTGTGCGTGCGCGCACATGCACGTGTGCTTTAATGGCCAAACTATTCTAGAAAAGATCAAGAAATAAGTAAAGACATAGTATCAATATCAGATATCAGTTGTTCCCCCTGTGTAGTATACTCTTTCTCATAGTCACAGCATAAATCTTAGGCTTATGGGATATTATTTGTTTCTTATTTGTCTGGTTTCTAGTGAATAACAGTAGATTCTTGCATTTAGATAGTTGCCTTTATCCAACAATAATAACTACTAAATATATATATTTACTATGTTACTATCTTAAATATTTAAGATAGTAAAATATTTTTACAAAAGTATAGTTCTCCAAAGTTGAATGTTAATTAGGAGAGCATAAAGATATTATAAATTATATATCCATAAATTACATATACAAGAAAAATGTCTCAATAAAATTAAAATTATATAGGCCATAGCCACAACAAATATCATGCTCAATATAGAATGCTGAAATAGTTTTCATGCCCAACATCATCATCACCATCATTTCTATTCAACATAGATGTTCCAGGGTGAGAAATTACCAATGAAGAATAAATAAAAACATGCAAATAATAAAGGAGGTCAGTACATTATCTTGGCACACATATGATACTCTTTCATATACTGAAATCTCCAAATGTGGCATACAAAATGTCAAAGTAATTAAGGAATTTGATAAAGCTGTAATATATAAAAATCAATGCACAAATATCATTAATATCTCTTAAAATAAAATTAAACTATTCAAAAAAGAAAACACACGACCCTCAATGGAGAAGCCTGAGCACTTAATCAAGGAGCTGAAGGGGTCTACAACCCTATAGGTAGAACAATAATATGAACTAACCAGTACCCCCAGAGCTTGTGTCTCTAGCTGCATATGTAGCAGAAGATGGCCTAGTCAGCCATCATTGGAAAGAGAGGCCCCTAGGTCTTGCAAACTTTATATGCCCCAGTACAGGGGAACGCCAGGACCAAGAAGTGGGTGGGTAGGGGAGCAGGGCAGGGGTAGTTTCTAGGAAATTTTCGGGATAGCATTTGAAATGTAAATAAAGAAAATATCTAATAAAATTTTAAAAAAAGAAATTTAAACTATCCAATTTGTAAAATTTATATATATATATATATATATATATATATATGAATAATTTAAATCAAAGAAGTAAAAGCACAATACGTAAAAAACTATCAAGTAGCCGAGCATGATGGTGCATGCCTTTAATCCCAGCATTTGGGAGGCAGAGGCAGGTGAATTNCTGCATTTGAGGCCAGCCTGGTCTACAGAGTGAGTTCCAAGACAGCCAAGGCTACACAGAGAAACCCTGTTTCGAAAGAAAAAAAAAGAAAGACAGACAGACAGACAGACAGACAGACAGACAGAAAGAAAGAAAGAAAGAAAGAAAGAAAGAAAGAGAGAGAATGAGAAAGAAAGAAAACAAGTATTTATAAAAGAAATTGAAGAAGAAACAATTTTTAAAAAAACATATCATAAGTATATTTTTCGGAACTATCTATATCATTAAAATATCTATGCCACCCAACTCCAATGTAGTCTCTATCAAAATTACAATGATTTGTTTTTCCAACAGTAAAAATGAAAGTTTTAAACAAAAGGATCCAAATGTCAATCTCTGAGAATACAACAAGAAAATAAAATAAACTAGAGCTATCCTATTACTGCATTTGAAATCTGCACAAAGTTAAAGCAAAATAATACTGCTATAGTTGTTGTGGGGAAGTGTTTTCATTTTCAAGACACTTAAAGGTAGAAACACTATCTGATACAGAAACTCATTATATGATGGTTTGAGGAATCACGGTTCTCATAGCTGACATGTGTGCATGTTTGGTCTCTGGTTTGCAGAAGATTTTGGGAAGGATTAGGAGATACAGCCTTGTTGTAGGAACATTGTAGGAAGTATGTTCCTTTGAGATTTTCGAAGCCCATGCCAGATTCAGTCTCTCTCTTTCTCTCTCTCTCTCTCTCTCTCTCTCTCTCTCTCTCTCTCTCTCTCT
>NC_034608.1:47304243-47319497 GCF_900095145.1 Mus pahari
GACAGGGTTTCTCTGTATAGCCCTGGCTGTCCTGGAACTCACTCTGTAGACCAGGCTGGCCTTGAACTCAGAAATCCGCCTGCCTCTGCCTCCTGAGTACTGGGATTAAAGGCGTGCGCCACCACGCCCGGCATAGATATTTCTATTCTTGATATAGCAGAATTGTTCACAAAAGTCTAGATAGTGAATCATCCTTAAGGTCAGCCATTGAATAAATTGATATTAAAAACAAATATATTTTATATATAACACTGAGATCTTGCCATTTTTGAAAACGTGGATGAAGCTGGAGGACATTACAATAAATGACACAGGCTGGGGATATAAAGACAAATACCAAGTGATTTGACATATGAAAAAAAGAGCTCACAGAAACAAAAACTAGAAAAGTAGCTATAGAAGATTATGTATGACTATGTATCTATTCATATGAAAATTTAAAATTACATTTGTGAAGAATAATATGAATGTGCTTAACAGTGACTATATTTAATAACAATATAATATGCATTTGAAAATGATGGGGACAGTTGATTTTAAGTGGCCTAATTACATACACATGTAAACACACAAAGCATCTGAGATAATAAATACTTAATTAGTTTGTGTAATCATTCCATATGTATATCCATATTACTAAATTAAGTTGTATCTTATAAATACAATTCTGTCCACTAAAATAACTATAATTTTTCTTAATCTAAAAATATAATGAAGATTATTATAATCATGTAAATAACCTCTGATATTGATATTTCAGAATAAACATTAAGGCAGAACAGCAGAGTAAATAATAGGTTTCTTCTATCTATCTCTAAGATCTATGCAATAGTTATTTCTATCTACTTTTGCTATATACAATCTCTCTTACTTGATTCATCTTAGTTGTATGAAATGATAATAGTAAATTTGTTATTTGGGTGAAATTATCTTCAAACATGATAGTGTTTACTCAACGATTATACGGCAAGTAGTGTTACAGTGGCAATGTCACATTATCCTTCTTGTTTTATCAAGTCAATGATGTGCGGTAGTATATGCTTATAAAATCAGCTCTTCAGGATATGAAATCAAAATTTGAGGCAAGAGGTTCATGAGTTCAGGACCAATGAATCACTAACTCAGAACAAATAGTTGTACATGCAGCTCAGTGGTAGAGAACTTTCTTCGCATATGCAAAGCAATGAGATTGAACCCCAGCAACAAAAAAATGGGGGATTAGAGGTAAAAGTAGTCCCATGGTGGAGAAAGACTACAAAACACCCACTCCTAAGGTCAGATCCCTGTGTATGCTAGACACAACGGTAGACGTTTTGGGCATATTAGAAAGTCATGTGAGACCAAACACTGGGTTATGAGAATAAACATACCTCTGAAACTGAAATATAACTGAAAATAATCACTCTGTAGAAATAATTTTCCATGGTAAGCATACTATTAACATTATTGGTTTGTTCATTTTTACTACGTGGAAATGCCTTAAACATAGAAATCTTCAGACAGACAAAGAATGTTTAATGAGATAAATGCGTCATTTGAATAGAGGCTGGAGACCAGGTATAAAATAGCAGTGTGTGTGTGTGTGTGTGTGTGTGTGTGTGTGTGTGTGTGTGTGTGTGTGTATGTGTACATATGTGTCTCATTCTCCATGATAAATGAAAGGGCTTTCGTATGATTAAAGATTTCTGAACCATTGAACTCTCAGAAGCCTTTTCATCACAGGGATCCCAGGAGGAAATAAAAGAGTAAACTGTCATCCTTCTTTGGCATAAACTTTTCGCATTAAAAAAAAAAAAAAGGAGGGTGCTTAATTGAAGATAACTGTCATCTTTGACATTTCTCTCTAGTAACTCTGGAGCCTGGGGGATAAAATCAGAAAGACCACAGAGGAATTGTAATGAAGAATACACTTCAGACATGACATTAACTTGGTTCAAGAGTAGATAACACAATCCAAAATATTAGTGTAAAAACTTGACTGTGTCCCTACTTTTGTACTTTACCATAAATTATCAATACATAGAACTTATGAGGTCTCAGCTTTACTGGGTACCCTCATTACCATTTACACAGACAAGAGGTAGTGCTGTAGCTACACAATGTTGCCTGGCTAAGTATAGTTTTCTAGGCATCTGATCAGACTTCCTTATAGCCTTAACATCATGTGTCTCTTCATTCAGTTTCATGACTTTCACATTGCCAATAACCAGTTTAGTATCCAAGGGGCTGGTAAACTAAGGCATGCAGCCTATGGGGACCAGTGCTTAGAGCCACTGACAGGGGTTGGTCTAGATACAGTTGGAGGCTGCTGCCTATAGCAGCTGGTGATTAGAGAAATTACTCAGCAGGCTTTTCTCTGAGGGAATAGAGCTTAATTTACTGGGGCTGGCACTCCCTGTGGCCAGTGAAAGACTCTGAACTTTTTTAACACCTTGGGGCTGGCAAGAAAGGATTGAATGGATGAAGCAAAAGGCAGACTTCAATAACTTCATGCATACAAATACATACATATACACATATATACATGCATACATATTTGCATACAGACTTATAGACTGAAATGTACACATTTACACATTGAATGGTTAGAGCAAAGCTCCAGCAAGCAAGCTTCAAACATTTTACATATATATATATATATATATATATATATATATATACTTATACATACATAATTGGTGGGTGAATAGGACAAAGTTCCAACAAGTAGGCTCTAAGCATTTCACACATATACATACATTCATAATACATACACACAGGGTGGAAGGAATGATATTCCAACATGCTTACACACATGCAACACACACACACACACACACACACACACATATGTTGATGGATGGAAGAAACAATGTTCCACTGACTTTTTTCTCTCTCCTATGGCTCATATATTCTAGCAAAAATCTTGCAGTCAGTATAAAATTACAATGTGATTACATTCTAGTTTTCTTCTAATAAATGACTATGAAAAAAAGGGTGTTCCCTAATACCTTTACAAGAAATAACATTGCATAATACAAGTAAAAAACAAATTATTCCCAAGAATTTATGTATATTCATAACTAAGCAACTTGTTAGAGATTAACATAGTATAAGCTAGCAAGATAACTTTCTCAGTCAGTTTCTCTTACTGGCAGGCAGCAATTTGCTGTTACAAAGAAAGGGTTAACTCTTTTATTATTTACCTTTAAAGGTAATATTAAAATAATTACAAATCTAAACTTTTATATAAAAATCAGTCATATCTACCTTAAATCCTCAGAATGCATATCGACTCATCAGCAATTCTTATTAAATCAAACCAGGAAGTTGAAGACAAAAATGGGTATAAGCAATCAATCATCACTAGTCCAGCATCAATGAGAGTCATGTCACCCAGTGCCCCAGTGCTGCCATTTTGCTTGTTCCCTGGCCATAAGAGGTCTCTAGCTTAATTAATAAGAATGTGCCTTTCTGAACTTCAAATTGTTCCCTAAGATTTTCTACATTAAAGTCAGTAGCAAAATCATCTTACCCTAACTAACTTCACTAGCATTTTTATGTTTCCAAATGTTCTTTAAGAGTGGCGGTTATAGTTGAGAATCCACATCTCTAAGTACTTTCCTAGGGGAGTGATTGAATCATTAATTTGCTCCAGCATCAGTGTCTTAAAGATATCAAGTACAATGATTGTGATTTCCAGAGATAGTGCCCATTAAGGTTCTGGAAGTTCTTAGAGTTTACATAATTCTTAGATTAAGAGGAAAGTGAGGTCAGCAAGCAGAACAGAACTCTATAATAGGATGAAGTCCTTGGGATTCTAGTCCTTAGGGTCATGCCTCAACTGAGGTTCACCCATCTTGGCTGTGCTTACTAGTGAGCTACATGCATTCCACGAATTGTAAAGCCATTCATCGTTCTCCTGCATGACCCTTAGCATCACAAGACTGAAATAAAGGCTCTTGTTGGGGCTATAACATTACCTTTAATATAAGTACATAGTGTTATGTATCTGTTCTGCCTAAATAGTAAGTTAAGATTGGACAAATTTCTACCCTGCACTTTGCCACAATAGCAGGTACACACTCTTAGATTATACTTGACTTGAACTATGTTTGATACTAGATAGGTACATTTTCATTGTGCTTATTATTTAAGTGAAATAGGTTGAAAATTTTCACAAGTAACACACCTTGGTAGACAGCTTCTTGCAGTAGTGACCCACACTCAGGAACACAGAACAATACTTCCATGTTCTCATTTCCTGCTATCCTGACCTCATCCCCTTTTTGCTTCTCATTATTTTCCGGTGAGTATAATGCAATTTCTTGAATTCCATCCTCCAAACAGTCCAATAAAGATAGGCAGAGAAGAAAAACATACCCTGATACACTTAGCTTGGACACCTCCACTTAGAAAATTAATAAAATTGGACTGTTGGCTATCCAGACTTTAAATGAATATCTCTCTAAGTGTGTTGGGGTGTGTGTGTGAATGCATAGCTTCTTGTTACTTTAAAAATTATTTCAATTAGCTTATCAATGATGAGTTATGGGATCAGCGATAGGCAGGGAATCTTCTGCAAAAGGAACTTCTGTTCTGAGAAACAGAATTTGCATCTTTGCGGACTATGACAGGTGAAATAAATCATAAAGCATCCGTGGTGTGTGGGGTGTATGAGTGAGAATGGTTTGCCTACTCTCTTTCCTCAGTTTCCCTCAACAACCTTCTCACCTGCTCAACGAGAGACTGTGAGTGTTGACAGTTTTCAGTTTCCCACTTGTCTAAGCCTGTTCATTTAAACATTGGCATGCTTGCTCTGATGACTGTTTTCAAACATATTTTTATTATTTGAAGTTCCTGTGGCTAAAAAAATTTAAATGTAGTAACTTAAAAATATCGAGTACCTATTAAAAAGAAATAATCACAAAATGACATGAGCAGAAGTATACTTCACAAGTTACGCCTGTTATAATCGTACATAAGTTATATCTCACACAATGTATCTCATGCCAAGGAAATTTTTCTATTCACAGATGTTTGTCTTTACGCCGTTGCTTGAGGAAGAGGTGTTGAGGTGTTATGAAACCGCTGTTACAAATTTTAATTTATGGACAATTTTGAGAAACATAGTTTTAGGACTTTTACTTCTAATTACTTAATTTGCATATCATTTCCATTCTTGTTTTAACAACTGTCATGAGTTTTACTAAAAACGACAAAGTGGGAGAAAAAAGGGATCAGTTGGTCTGAGAGTCAAGTGGGTAGTGTTAAATATGTGACCAAGGGTCTATGTGAGGCAACCACTTAAAGGAGTCTAGGTTCTTTTTTTTTTTTTTTTTCATTTGGATAAAATCAAAGTAGGATTTATCTACCTCTGAAATCATTGAAGGTTTTCATTTGTTAGCTCAAGTGGGTTCAGAAAAGAAATATATATGGATGTGCTTGTAATGCATACTAGAGCCTGTGTTTGCTGATTTAAATTGTTTCCACTATTTGGTCATTGATTTCAAGCCCTTAAGACAGGAAGTGTTTAGTGTCATCAGAAGGCATCAGTTCAGGGCATGATAAAAGCTACATTGGAGTATCCTCTAAATCAACAGGCTTAATAAAAATGTGTATATTTTTTATCTGATAATACTATCATACAGGTGAGTGGGCTAAGAAGACAGCAAGTTCCTCTTATGACAGAGATACCAAAGCACCCTTGTGCTGTTATGTTCTTCACCTTACTGTATTTTTTCCCTGGAAACGACAGGGGGAACTGTAAAGGATCACTTATTAAGTGGTTCTTTTTTTTTTTTTTCATGAAAAAAATGAGGAAGAATGTATACTATGTTTGCCAACACTCTATGGAACAAAAAGCCCCACATGGGCCAACATAGATTCAGGAGACTAAAAATCGATGATTTTGTTATCTACTCAGGAGGCAAACACTTTAAAGACTACAAAGCATTTTGTCTGATGAACTTAGAAATGAGCTAGGAAAGCATATTTATTCTGATTCAAGTCAAAGTACAGACACAGATATGTCATTATTGTCTACAAAACTTTTACAGGACCTCCAAGATTCAGAGTCAGCCCAGCTTGGATATTGTTAGAAATTTGTCCACATGTGAGGTGGGTTGATCTGTAATATGGGTTTTAATTTTTACAGTACTGAAGGTGGAATAATTGATTCTCAAAGGCATACTCATCCCTATGGTTGGAACCCTTGAGAATATTATTTTCCATAAGAAGAATATAGCTTGCTGATATGAATACATGGTTAAATTAATCTTAAAATAGCAAGGTCGTTTCTGGATTATCTGCATGTGTCTAGAGCTGTGATGTAATGGAAACAAAGAAGGCAAACCGAGTAAGCAAAATAGAAAGTATGACAATGGAAGAATGTGAATGAGGCATTCCAAGTGAGACAGGAGTTCACATTTTCTGATTGTGAAAAAAGGAAGGAGTGTGAAACTAAGGTTAATGGGCAACTTCTACCACACAGTGGGTTGCCAAAGCTACAAACCAACAGAACATGAATATTTGTGTAGTCCTCCAGCTATGAGGGACTAAATTCTCCCTCTAGCTTGTAACGGCAAGGAAGATGTTATCCCTAAGACCTTCTGTGAACCAGAGCCTCCCAGTACCACAACTGTTCTCCAATAACAACTATACTGAATTTCTAACCTGCAGAGCAACAATGTAATAAACCAACTTGTCTTAAGATGCCTGGATTGTCACTGAATTGTTTATATCTGTATTAGGAAATAAACAGCACATTCTATTAGCAACACACACATATCTAATATGTGTTGTACAAGAGATCAAAGTCCAGGCTTTTATAACTGACACACGAATGTTCAAACACTCTGCATAACTGTCAACCTTTATTTTCTCTCTTCTTTCCATCTATCTGGTATTTAAATGACTACCATCCCAGAAAGAGAGATATAACTTTAACAATCTTTTTACAGTAAGTTATCAAAAATTTATATTTTTATGTCTACTGTGATGCTGTGTGAAAATTCCTCAGAATCTAAGAGACAGAGCCAAAGGAAAAGATCCAGTTGGAGTTGAACCTCATTTATGATGAAATGCTAATTAAAAAAAAACTATGTGGAACAGAGACTATTATTTCTGTTTAATGTTTCCAATTAATTAACTTATTTTCTCTCCATCCCAATCACAGCTTTCCCTCCATCTTCTCCTCCCAGTCCCTCTCCTCCCCTCCCCACGTGCCCCTCCCTTTCTCCTGAGAGAAGAGGAGGCTTCCCATGGGTATCAACCTGCCTCATTTTATCAAGTTGCAGTAAGAAGTCAGTACATCTTCTCCTATTGAGCCTAAACAAGGGAGCCCAGTTACAGGGAAGGGGTCCAAAGGTAGGCATCAGACACAGCCCATGCTTCAGTTGTTAGTGGTCCCACATGAAGAGCAAGCTGTTTTTTATAGTTACTATCTGTGTTTTCATTCCCATGAGACAGTCCGAAATGGTGGGAAATTCTTGTAAGCATGTAGCAGGGGGAGAAAGCACAAATAATAGTCTTCAAGTGCAAATATGAAATAACCCAAGCAAACTGGATGTGGAACAAAGCTATGAGTGCTCATGACCCTCTCCCAGAGACACACTTTCTCCAGCAGATCTTCACCTCCTAAAAGTTACACAATATACGTTTGGTCAAATTGTAGAATGATTTTATTTTATTTCCAGAAATAAGCATCCAAACTGACTAAATTCCTAATAAAGGGTCAAGTGGGAGTTGCTCATGATTTTGTTTAGTTCATTCATGTCTTTTTAAGTTCAATTATTTACTTACTACTTATATATCTATTCATTCATTCATTCATTCATTCATTCATTCATTCATTCATTTAGTGTTTGGCCATACCTAGCAAATTTCAAAGATTTGCTTTATGAGTCTGTCTCCTAAGAATGTCAGATACTGTATCCATAAAGTCTCATCACCATGACTACCTAAGCAGGAGCTGAACACGGACAACAATAGAAATGGTAACATGGAGCAGAGGAAATCCTTAAAGGCCTCAGCCCTACAAAAAGAACCATAACCAACTAAGGGATGCTGAGAGGGAGGCAAGCCGTCCCCAGATAATCGGTTATCTAATACCAAATTGTCAGCCCCAAAATCATACCTATGAGTATGATTATACATACGGAGCAGGTTGTATTTACATATTTAAGATTATATATACATATGCCTACATATATGTCGCAACAATTAAAAAAAAAAAAAAGAAGGGGCCATGAATTTCAAAGAGAGCAAGCAAGCAAGTATATATGGGAGGCTTTGGAGAGCGAACCAGGAAGGGGATAATGATATAATTATATTATAATCTCCCAAACCAAATGAAACGATTACAAGAAACAGCTTGAGAAATTGTTTCCGAGAAACAAACAAAAAAAAAGTATGCATCAATAATGCAAGTGTATAATGAACCCTTTAGTAGATTAAATGAGAATAATCAGAATCTATAACTGAAATCCTGAGCATGGAAGACCCGAGTGGGAAGAGGTCACGCTGGCGGCCATGGGAACAGCATAGACACCTGAGATCAGAGGGACCATTGTCTCTCAGGCTGATGCTGATTTATAAGGATCGGGATAATGGTACAAGGATTTCAAAAAGCCCTTAGTGGTGACTACAGGAACAAAGCAGGTGTTTCTCAGGAAAACGAAGAAAGGCCACTGGAAAAGTTCTTGCCAGCAAAGCTCTGGTGAAGGCAATGGGCATTCTATCAATTTTCTTCCAAAATGTCTCTGCTCACTGTGCCTGTGTCCTCATGCTATCCTCCCTGCGAGTCACTGATGATGGCAAGTCACCTGTCCCGTTTGGCCTCCTTTCATATTAACAGTAACACTCACATCTTTAGCCACTGCCTGCAGCTGATGTGTTAAGCATAATATATGCTAAAATAAATTTTTAGACTTGAGCATAATGCTCTGCTTTATTTCATACGATGCTGTTTGGAATCCTGGTAAGTTCAGTCTCATTGGATGGTAGCGCTGAGGTTCCGGCAACCCCAACTGCCACTTTCTCCTTACTTTCTTTTCCGTGCCATTTGTTGGTATTCCCTTGGTGACACTTTAAAATTTGTCGTTTAAAGACAAGACTGGCCCAGGGACTGCAAGCACTTGCTACTCTTCCAAAGGACCAGAGTCCATGTCCCAGCACCAACATTAGAGAGTCTGTAACCATCTGCAGCTCTAACTCTCTAGAAGGTTTTCCCTCCCCCCTCTCTCTGTCTCTGTTTCTGTCTCTGTCTCTGTCTCTCTCTCTGTCTCTCTCTCTCTTTCTCTCTCAAACACACACACACACACACACACACACACACACACACACACACACACACACACACAACTTAAAACAGTACAAATAAATGATGAAAAATACTTACCTTAAAATGTTTCATACTAATCCAACCATCTTAAAGATAGAACGTTGACTGACTTCCTGTGAATATCTCTTTTAGACTTTCTTAATATTCATATCTCAAGTGAACACTAAAGCTGAAAAATTGATGTTGCCACGATATTATTAAGTAGAGCTTTTCTGTATATTTTTACCACATTTTAAGTACATGCTATCTTTCCTTTCACAGGATGTAATCTGGTAAAATATGCTTACTGTACTTAGTCATTATGTAAACTTACTCTCATTGAATCTGTAAGGTTACTCAACCTTTCCCTTCATTCTCTGACTCAAATTTTGTTTTAATTTTAAAAAATGTATCAATTTTATTAGTAAAAACTGCAATAAAAGCCAAAGAACCTCGTATACTCATTAATCAGAACAAAAGTCCATAGACATCATCTGAATGAGTACCTACCTCTAAGTTCTGAATAGGAATTCCAAAACCAAGAAGCTTCACGTTGGATTTGATACTTTCACTACTAAATATATTTTTATGTACTTATCCCACATGAAACAAAAAATAAATCCATTAGAGAACTAAACCTAGGAGATTAATTTTATTTATATCCTCTTTCATAAATCATTTTCATTATCTGCATTCAGCCTGTGAATCCTCTATAAATTGGCCTTTCTTTTTTTTTCTGCATGTTATAGAGTACCCACATGCATATTTGCTTACATTGATACATATATTATTGATTAGGTGTGATGGTTTATATATGCTTGGCCCAGGGAGCAGCACTATTAGAAGGTGTGGTCCTGTTGGAGAAGGTGTGTCACTGTGGGTGTGGGCTTTTAGACCTCCGTCATAGCTGCCTGGAAGCCAGTCTTCTGGTAGTAGCCTTCAGATGAATATGGAGAACTCTCAGCTCCTCCTGCACCATGCCTGCCTGGATGCAGCCAAGTTCGCACCTTGATGATAATGGAGTGAACTTCTGAACCTGTTAGCCAGGCCCAATTTAATGTTGTCCTTATAAGACTTGCCTTGGTCATGTGTCTGTTCACAGCAGTAAAATCCTAACTATTACATTAGGTTCTGCTATTTTATTTTATTTTATTTTATATTTTATTTTATTTTATTTTGGTTTTTTGAGACAGGGTTTTCCTGTGTAGCCCTGGCTGTCCTGGAACTCACTCTGTAGACCAGGCAGGTTCTGCTTAAGTGAGAACACAGGGTTTTTCCATTCTGAGATTGCTTAAGTTTATTTAATTTTCTTAAAAAATTTATAATTTCATTTTTCTTCAATTCTAAATAGTAATTTTTACGTATATAACAAATTCTTCATTATCCATCCATCAACTAGGCTGATTACAATTTTTTACTATACAGAATAAAGCAGCAATAAACAGGCTGTACAAATATCTCTGTGATAGGGTATTAATTTTTCTGGGTATATGTGTAAGATTTAAATAGCTAAGTCTAATGATAATTCCATTTTTAATATTTTGAGAACTCTCCAGACTGTTCAGTGAAATGGCTGTATTAATTTGCACCCCTACCAACAGTGAGAAAGAAGTTTCTTCTTCTACTTCCTCTCAAATACTTGCAAAATTTGTTGAATTAAAACGATTCTAACCAAAGTAAGTTATTATCTCAAAGTCATTTTAATTTGATTTCCCTGGTGGTTAGGGTTATTAAACACTTTCCTAAATGAGTTATTGGCCAATTATGTTTCCTTATTTATTTGAAAAGAGTCAATTTGCCCATTTGTTGCTGGCAGATTTATTCCTTTGATTTTTCATTTATGTGGTTCTTTGTAAATTCTGAAAACTAACCCCTAGTCTGAAGTGTAACCAGTGAAGAAAATTTTCCCACTCTGTGCCATCTATAAGCCCTGCTGATCATTTCCTTTGATGACAGGAATCTTTATTACCAAGAAGTCCCAACCATTGGTAATTTGGAACAGTTCCTGTGCTGTTGCTGTTCATTTACTTGTTTTGTATTTAATTAATTATTTTATTTATTTACATCCCAAAAGTTGCACCCCTCCTGTTCCAACCTCTCAGAGTTCGTCAACCCCTCCCCTCTCTGCTTCACTTTTTAGAGGTTGCTCCCCAACTTCCAACATCCCCCTTCCCTGGGACATCCAGTCTCTAAAAGATTAGGTGCTTTCTTTCCCACTGAGGCCAGACAAGGCAGTCCTCTGCTACATGGGTGCCATGGGTTTCAGTCCCTGTATGCTCTTTGGTTGGTTGTTTAGTCTCGGGGAACTCCCAGGGGCCCAGGTTAGTTGACAACATTGGTATCTCTATGGGATGCCACCAGCTTTAGCTCCTTCAGTCCTTCCCCTAACTCTTTTATAAGGGTCCCTGACCTCAGTCCAACGACTGCTCTGCCAGCAGCTGACTGATCCAGATGCGGATACTTACAGCTGCTTTTGTTCTATTTTGTTGTTAGTTTGTTTTTATTACTTTTATTATTTTACAGTCTAGTCTTTGCCTCACTCCCAGTTTGCCCTCCCACAGTTCCTCATCCCATCTCTCCTCCCCCTGTCTCCAAAAGGATGCCTCCCCCTCAACACCACCAGGCCTTCCCAGTCCCTGGGGCCTCACCTATATAGAGGATTAGGCACATCTTCTCTCAGAGGTCAGACAAGGCAGTCCTCTGCACTAGACCTGTCAGGGGCCTTGTACCAGCCTTGTAGGCTGCCAGATTGGTGGCTCAGTGTCTGAGAGATCTCAATGGTCTGGGTTAGTTGAGACTGTTGGTCTTCCTATGGGATCTCCCTCCTCCTCTGCTTCTTCTAGCCTTTTCTTAATTCAACCACAGGTGTACTCAACTTCAGTCCATTGGTTGGGTGAAAATATCTGCATCTGTCTCAGTCAGCTGCTCTTTAGGCCTCTCGGGAGGCAGCCATGCTAGGCTCCTGCCTATAAGCACACCACATCATCAGTAATAGTGTCAAGAATTGGAACCTCCCCTTGAGATGGATCCCAAGTGGCTCCTGTCACTGAACTGCCTTTCTCTCAGTCTCTTCTCCAATTTTATCCCTGCAGTTCTTTGAGATGGGAAAAATTCTGAGTCAGAGTTTTTGACTGGGATGGCAACTCCCATCCCTCCACTTGATGCCCTATCTTTCTACAACTGTTCTTTTGTAAAAAAAAAAAAAAAAAAAAAAAAGTCCTTGACTACCCATGCCTTGTTGAGTAACCCCCTATATGTTTTTTAAATATTTCAGTGCTTTATATTTAAATTAAGTTCCTTGTTCCATTTAGCATTGCTTTTTTATGACACCAAAGACTTTGATTGTTTTGAGGTATGGAGACTGCATTGTATATAGCATGTCCTTCAACTTGGCCTTCTCTCGTCTTTTGTAATGACTACAGTAAACTTATTAATTTCTAGGGAAAATGTCAACGCATCAGTATGCCCTTTTCCACACACCCTATGTGGGGGCTTGTGATACTCATATGCTTTATTGATGGCTGGTGATGTTGAACAGGTGACTAAGTCAGTAAGTTTGTACCTGATTTCCCTACTGTCAGGTTATTATTTTCCCCTTCCTATCTCCCATTCATTTGAAGAACATCACTAACTATGGTCCATATTGTACATGAGGAAAACTAATCACCTCCTTCAGAAGGGAGGACAAAATAATTTGTATTCATAATAAAACTGTAATGTAATCAATAAAGATTTTAGAGAGAAACTCACTGAGTAGTCAAACATTCTGCTTTCCTTAAATCTTCCCTAGTAATCGAGGAATTCATTAATCGGCCTTGTCTAAAGTATAATTGATATTCAAATTGTTTTTCTATATTTATTATGTTTATCTCTTTGCAAAGATTAGTTTCTTCGTAGTTTTTAAGCAGTTGTTTACTTGTATCATAATATATTGATAGACAGGTACTTTATTTTTGGAAATTTATTGAAAAAACTCCCTGTGTTGTTCAAACCATTTCTGCTTTGGTGTCTGGTAACCTTCATGCCAGGCATTCTGCTTCATATCTCTCAACCTACATTTTGTTTAGCACTTATTTCCTGACACTACCCAGTATTAAAGGACCATCTTGTATTTTACTTGTCCCAAGCCCTTACAATCTTCAAAGATATGGTACTGGAATAAGTCCTGGTTACGAGGGTGTCCAACTTCCTTAGCATTTCAGTATACATGCACACATATACTAACTTATAGTTAATTCACTATCTTTACATATGTACACATGAATTTATACGAGTATCTATAATATTGATTCAATAGAATCACAGTGTATGAGATAAAAGTAATAAAATTTGAACATTAATCAAAATAAATGTAAAATGTGATCCTTTAAACTTTGGCAGTGATAGTCATATAAAAACATAACAAAAATACTTCCTTTAAAAATTAAAATACATAACAAGGTAACTATAACTTCCAGAATGCAGCTGTACTTTTAAAAGTAATTACAGTGAGCAACATTACATCTTTTTAAAAAATTAACAATTAAAGGAACTGGAGAGATGGCTCAGTGGTTAAGAGAGGTCCTGAGTGCAATTCCCAGCCACCACATGGTGGCTCACAACCATCTGTAAGAGGATCTGAATCCCACTTCTGGTGTGTCTGAAGATAGCTACAGTGTACTCATACACATAAAATAAATAAATAAATCTTTTAAATGTTAACAATTAAAAATATTCAAGACGAAATTACTAAGATCCGGCCTATCTTACGAGAATGAGTAAAACTTCAGTGTGTGAAATTATTTCAACTAAGAGGAAGTTGTACTATATTTTCAGGTAGATTGACTTCAATTCAGTTGCAATTTAAATGAACATAATTGCTGAAAGTTTATTGCATCCACTGAAAATATATGATCAAGTCCCAATCCCTTGGTGGTAGTGAATGTGAACTTATTTGGATATAAAATCTTGGGAAATGTAATTAGTGATCTTATGATTATATCCTGAATTTTCAGAGGGCTGAAATCAAAAAATTGAATTTTTGTATTTAAAAAACAGGAAGGAGAAATTTGCCTTGCAAAGATGCAGAGAAGGAACAAAAAGCAAAAACTAAGTAAACACAAGACAATGATTACTATGTCAGATGTTACTGAGCCACAGAAAGCGATGACAGTGGTAGACAATGCTTTTCCCTTAGAGAATCCCAAAGAAACATCCTGATCACAAGTAAATTTTGGAATTATGGACTCAAATTTACAATAAATCCATATGGAGAATTCAAATGACACAAGTCTTTGCTTGATTTTGGAAAAGAAGGGAAGGTCTCCACTAAGAAAACAAAAACCTTATTATAAAGAAACATAGGAGCTCTGCTTTAATACAGATGTAGCAAGATTGAAAATAAACTGAAAAGAAAACAACAACAGAAACCAACAATAATCATATACCTTCCTTCACCATAAGGCTGGACAAGGAAGCCCAGTAGGAGGAAATGGGTCCCCAAAGCAGGCAAATGTGTGAGAGACATCCCCCACTAGCACTTTTAGAAGTCCCACAAGATCAAGCTACACAACCATAACATATAGTTCAGATGGATGCATGCTTGCTGATAGTCGATTCAGTCTCGGTGAGCACCTCTGAGCCCAGGTTAGTTGATTCTGTGGGTTTTCTTGCAGTGCCCTAGACCTTACTAACTCCTATAATTCTTCCTCCTATAAGTCTTCCACAGGATTCCATAAGCTCCATCTAGAGTTTGGTTGTGGGTATCCATATCAGTTTCCATCAGTGGCTAGATGAAGCCTCTCTTATGACAATTATTCCAGGCTTCTGTATTCACGTATATCAAAATAACATTAAGAAACATTTCATTGACCTCTCTTTCTTTTTCTTTCTTTCTTTCTTTCTTTCTTTCTTTCTTTCTTTCTTTCTTTCTTTCTTTCTTTCTTTCTTTCTTTCTTTCTTTCTTTCTTTCTTT
>NC_034608.1:47319512-47324979 GCF_900095145.1 Mus pahari
TCTCTCTCTCTCTCTCTCTCTCTCTCTCTCTCTCTCTCTCTCTCTCTCTCTCTCTATTTCTGCTTGGGTTGTATCTGATTCTATCCTAGGTTTCTTGTTCCTGGCCTTCTAGACAGTGTTAAAGGTTGGGCTCCCTATCACGGCATGGTTCTGAAGCTAGTCCAGTCATTGCGTGGCCACGCCCATAGTTTCTGCACCACCTTTTCCCTAGCACACCTTGCAGGAAGAACAAATTGTAAGTTGAAGGTTGTCTGACTGTGTTGATCGTCTAATCCCTTCTCTGGAAGTCCTGCCAAGTTACAGTAGATGGCTGCCTTTAGCTTCAACCTTTACCTTCTCCTGAAAGGACTCCCACTTTCAGTCGTGTCTCCCAGTCCTCTGTCCTTTCATCTCCTCATACCTGATCTTGTCTCCACATTCCCCAGTCTACCTATCCTTTATCCCCTTTCCAGGAAAATGCATGCATCTCCACTTTAGTTCTCCTTGTTACTTAGCCTTTCTGCATCTGTGGATTGTAGCATGATTGCCTTTTATTTTATAGCTAATACCCACTTATAAGAGAGAATACCCAAATTAACAAAAATCTGCAACTAACGAACTGAAAACTCTTAGTTTGGGGCTGCAGAGGTAGCTCACATAGAAGAGTTGCTGTTTAGCGTGCCTAAACACCTGGCTAAATCTCCAGCACAGAATAAACTGAGTATGGTAGCACATGCCTGTAATCTCAGCAACAAGGAAGTATAGTAGAATCTCCCGTGTACTATGTGGCACACTGAGGCAGGAAATAGAAGAAGATGTGACATCTAGCAAAGAAAGAGGAGTTCTAGGAGTTTGTCAGAGGCACGAGATTTCACCCTGTGCTTATAGCAGACAGGCAGATGTATGAAACTGAGCAAAGGCAACTTGCCATGTGGCAAGACATATAATAGAATACATAGGTTATATAAGTTATGAGCTAGTCAGGGAACGAGTCAAAGCTTATGACTGAGACATTTATTCATAAGTAACTAAGTCTCAGAATTGCTATTCTGGGATCAAAGAGGCTGAGTAGATAAGAACATGGCTACAGGGTGTGTGTGTGTGTGTGTGTGTGTGTGTGTGTGTGTGTGTGTGTGTGTGTGTGTGAATAATAATTAGAGAAGTAGTCATAAAGAAGAGATGGAGTAGGGGTCAGACAGGAGTGTACCTGGAATGAGGAGAGTGTGAGGGTGAAATGACACATACAGTACATAAGTTAAAAATTAATCCCAGCACTCGGGAGGCAGATGCAGGCAGATTTCTGAGTTCGAGGCCAGCCTGGTCTACAGAGTGAATTCCAGGACAGCCAGGGCTACACAGAGAAACCCTGTCTCAGGAAAAAACAAACAAACAAAAAGTCAAAAAATAACAGAGTAAGCACTAAAATGAAATAAAATTAAAAATGAATAATTTTAAATGTGAAAAAATTCATACTAAAAACACAGTAAAAAAACAAACCAAGAAAACTATGTGCTGTCAGTTTTATGAATAAATATATAAATAAAAATTAAAATTGACTGTAACTTAGATTAACCTTTTATAACTGCAGTTATTTCTTTTCATATTGAGATTTAGAAAAATCTATGAGAACTACTGCTAGATTACATTATGAAACCATTCTACTAATACTGATATAAAGAACTATTTTTGCAAGAAATTTCACAATAATTTCTAAGTGAAACAAAATACTAGTTGGCTATGGCCCAATTACAGCTATAGCTTTAAAATTAATGAGAATATAATCAAGAGTATAGGTTAATGTCTTGAAGAGTAATATTTAATTATGAAAAATACCAATAATTTTATGTTATATAACCTTTCCTATTTTACATTTGTTCATAATGAACATTGGGTTGATTTTTTAACTCAATACAAAGAATATTTTGTCATTTTCTAACAGCTATTTGTAATAACAATAGAAACTTTATTTTCCAAGGTCAATGGTTTGGTTTTGTATTTAATATAACTGTAATTAGTTCTCCAAGGTGAAATTATATGTTCTTTCCTTTTTCCAACACACCTTTGCATGTCTGTTGAGTAAAGAATCAACCATTGTATGCATATTTCTTGTATAGGAACTGAAAACTGTATTCTTATGTGCTTATCTTCTATGGCTATAAGTTAATCCAATGCTTTAGAGAGATAAAGATGTACTTTGCCTTGAAAAGTGGAAATAATCATAGTATATAATGCCAAGAATTCCCCAATAAATATCTTGATGTTTTATAAAGAAAACAGTTTTTATAAATCCGTTATTTTTACAGAAGAGTATCATGGTTCCTCTTTGTTATTATAACCAAGTATAAATAACTCTTTAACCCCAGCAGATTCTCATAGATTTAAATTTTTTTGATCTCAATGCAAGGGCCACCATGTCATGAGAAAAATATATTTCTAAGTTAATATATTATATGACACATGAACTGAGACTGGGAATGCTTTAAATATTATAAATTAAAATATTTTGGCATTACATAAAAACAAAGATAGAGACAGTAGGATGTTCTATGATCACTGGGGGTTTATTGGTATGTTTTGGCCATATACTGAGTAAACAAAAGAAATTTAAAGCACTGAATCTACACTAAATGTCTTTCTAGTGGCATATACGTGATGGATTCCATTCTTAGAAAACTTTACCTGGCAATGTATGGCTCTTCATTAATGTGATGGGATAGGATTTTTTTTGTGTGTGTGAGTCTGTGTATGTTATTATGCCATGAGAATGCAGATGCAAAAACAGAAGAGGCTAAAGCACTTTCACTTCTACATTCTGTTCTTCCTGATTACGTAGCTTTACATCAAAGTATTAAAAGTTTTTGACACTGCTGTATATCAATGCTTGAACAATCAAGCATACCTTAGATAATAAAAGACTCACTGGAATGGGGTACTATGGATAAGAAAGTGAAGGTTGAAATGGTCTATTTGGAATTGGAGCCAGATAAGTCAGCATGAATTATATATATATATATATATATATATATATTCTCTCTCAATATATATCTCTATATATATCTATATCTATATATCTATATCTATATCTATATATCTATATCTATCTATATCTATCTATCTATCTAGATAGATATATTGATATATTGATATATAACTCATATATCCATCATATATGTATATGGAAAATGTAAATCATGTTTTTATTGTTTGAGTAACTGAGAGAAATTTGAATCAAGAATATTCCTATTTCAATAAACACATCATATATAAGATCTTATCATCTATAATAAAAGCATGGTCCGCTTGTAAATGGCACAACTTATGAAATTTGAAAAACATATATCTACCTCTGCCCTCATATGCACACACTATATAGCCTTTGTAGAAAATGCTGCCTCTCTTCAGGGTATGTCTGAACTCCTTGTCAAAAATCAGATGGTCGTTGTTACAAAAACTCTTGTTTGTGTCTCCTATTTAATTCATTGGTCTACATGTCTGTGTCTATTCTAGTACCATTTTGGTTCCTAGGACATTATAATATATTTTGAAGTGTAGAATGGGAATCCCTCCAGTATTATCTTTTTTACGTTTGTTTGTTTGTTTGCTCAAGATTGGTTTGATTACTTGAGTATTTTCTGGTTGCATATACATTTTAAGGTTTTTTTTCTATTTCCTTAAATGTTCTTTTAGGTATATTGATTAACTTTGTATAGAATATGTAAACTTATTTTGGTAGAATTTTTATTACCACAGCATTTTACAAACCCACTAACACCAAATATATGTTCACTTTTCATTTTTCTAGTGTTGTTCCACATCTCTTTGTTCAAGTAATTGAAGTTTTGATTACAGAAATCCTTCATTGTCTGGTTACACTTATTAAGCATGTTTTAAAAAGTCATAGAGAATCTATTCAACTGGTTGTTCGGGGAGGGAAGTCTAAGAGATTCCCAAATAACATAAGCTATCGCCATTGACCTTCGTTAATGCACAGAATGCAAGCATTAAAGCCATATGTCTGAAGACACCACACAAGGTATTTGCTGGACCAGTTAATGACGTGACTTATAGAGCTATCAATTGCTTTCTTTCTCAGTAACTTTCCTCAGAATGTTATAATACTCTGAAATCCAGCTTTCAAGTAAAAAGATCCTGGGTCATGTCCAGCTCAGTTTCCTCAAGTCTAATAACCAAAACATGAGGTTTCTCCTAAGCAGCACTGGAATTTTGCAAGTCCACAAATTTGGAGGGGAGTATTAACACACCATGCAGTGTGACTCCATTTACATCTACAGGTATACTTATATGCATAGATAGACCAATTATGCACATGTTGCTGATGTATTTTGAACTAAGCTTATAAAATCATGTTTTTATAAAGCCTTTTCAAACATCCTACTGTTCATTAGCTCTCCTTCCTTCCTCTCTCTTAGCTCCTCCTGCTAAAGTCTCCACATTTCCCCATTCACCAGTCAAGGCACCCATGTCCTACCATGCCCTTCTTTTCAACTCATTATCTCCATCACTACTTAGGGGTTTTTTTCTAGGTTACTGTGATGATATCAGGCTATAAATCTAAATCAACCCTCAAGATTCAGAATTGGTATCCAGAAATAACAGAGAACATGTGCCATTTTTTCCCTATGTTCAGGTTACCTCAGTTACATATTTTCTAGTCTCATCAATTTCCCTACAAGTTTCACAATTTCCTTTCTTTTAGACTGTATACAATTCTGTAATGTATACACACCACATTTCCATTATGCTTTCTTCTGTTTATTGGCAGCTTTCTTAAAATATTAGTTCTACTAATTGAAGAGCATTGAAGGTCTTTCCTTTGTTTATTCAGATTCTCAATTTCTTACTTAAGGGAGCTAAACCTTACATTGTTGATATATTTCACTGCCTTGATTATTATTCTTAGACTGGGCTTTTATCTAAAATAGTTCATATACTGGAAAATAAAAACAATCTCAGCAAATAAAGTAAAATTGAATATTTTCATGTATCTTATCGGACTACAGTGCAATACAAATTAAAATCAAAAGCTAAAGAATCTATAAATTATACAAATGCATGGAGATTAGACAATGCAGTATTAGTTGATGAGTAGGTCAAAGGAAAAAATCAAGAAAGAAATTTCCTTTTTAAAAGTCATGAAACTAATGAGAATATAATATACTCAAAATCCACAAGACAGTAAAAGTAATCCTAAGAAAGAAATATATACGTATATATGCATATATGTCTCTATATGCACATATAGAGATATATATGTATACGTATATATACTTTTATTGAAAACAAAAAAAATTAAGAGACGCACAAATAGGTGACATAGTGATGCAATTCAAGAGTCTGGATGAACAAGAATAAACTAAAACTTAATTCAATACCTGAAATACAAAGAAAACTAACTCTCTCTCTCTCTCTCTCTCTCTCTCTCTCTCTCTCTCACACACACACACACACACACACACACACACACACA
>NC_034608.1:47326207-47327541 GCF_900095145.1 Mus pahari
AAACATTTCAGATTTTCTTTGAAAAAAAATAAACAAAATCTACAAATACCATAACCCCAAAGGAGTGTGCCACTACGCCTGGCTCGAGAACTTCTATTTTTATAGCCTCTTTTTTAAAACAAGAGAATTTAATATAGGTCTCATTTTCCTGATAACTCAACTGATTGTTCTCCTCAGAATTAAGATTAGGAAAAGCCATGTTTCCTAAGAAATGTTTAGATGAGATCCCCTAAATATATGTTTTAAATTCTCCCAATCTCTTAAAAACTCCAAAAGAATTCTTGCTTTTAAACAGAAAATGATTTGAACTAACATAGGAGAAAGAGATGGGTCCTAGTAGCTATAGTATCAGTTGTAGAAACTGAGTGGCAAAAAATACTTAGGATAACTGAGGCTTAATTAGAGCACTTACTTAATGCATAGATACTTTTAATAATAAAATAATATATAACTTCAACGTTATTCTCTATGAAAAACTACGTCATCTTGGACAAAGCAAGATATTTGATTTCTAGGAAGAATGGAAAGTCTGGGCAAAATGGGAAAGCATCAAATTGGAAAAATAATCAAGTTTTTGTTTAAAGGTTTAAAGAATAGAATACAGGCAGTGGTGGCACACGCCTTTAATCCCAGCACTTGGGAGGCAGAGGCAGGTGGATTTCTGAGTTCGAGGCCAGCCTGGTCTACAAAGTGAGTTCCAGAACAGCCAGAGCTACACAGAGAAACCCTGTCTTGAAAAACCAAAAAAAAAAAAAAAAAAAAAAAAAAAAAGATAGTAGGAGGTGAGGTATGGTGTGGGGGAAGGAGGTGCCTCTGCGGGCCCAGGCTGAGGCATCCCTTCCCCGTGAGGGACCAGACACGCTCATTCTATAATATAGAATAAAATTTATTCAGGACATGGGGAGGGGAGTTGAGGGGTTAGAGATAAAGGCAGAGAGAGAGAGAGAGAGAGAGAGAACACGCAAAGTAGAGGCTGGCCATGAGCACGTGGAGAGGGGGCAGAGGATCGGAGAAAGAGGGGGAAGAGGGTAAGGAAGCAGGAGCAAGAGAAAGCAAGAGCGAGAGGAAGGGGCAAGCGGCCCCTTTTTATAGTGAGTCAGGCATACCTGCTGTTGCCAGGTAACCGTGGGCGGAGCCTAGACTAAACTAGGGCTATACAAAGAAACCTCGTCCTGGAGGGAAAAAAATAGAAGAAAAGAAAAAGGCATTTGTTTTAATTTAGACTTATGCATGGTGTCTGGGTGGTTCCTGAGGGTGCGGGCCTGGGTTGCAATCGCTAAGGCCTACGTCGAGCCCAAAGCAATACAGGAGGCGGGGCACCTTTTTTTTTTTTT
>NC_034608.1:47327552-47331266 GCF_900095145.1 Mus pahari
CTACAAAGTGAGTTCCAGGACAGCCAGAGCTATACAGAGAAGCCCTGTCTCGAAAAAAAATTGAATAAAATATTACTCTATTTGTTTTTTATTTTGTACTTCTTCTTGGTCAATACTATAAGTCACCAGAACCCAAATGACTTAAGGAAATCTGTTCTTTCAACTTGTTACGAGCTTTTAAAATATAGGTATTTTAATTAATTCTTTAATTGGCAATAATTACCATCCTAGGATGATTTTGTATTATTCAGCTGTTATGAGTCTGTGCTTAATTATTATCTAGTCTTTTAAATGATACGTGCTCATTGATAATTTTCTTGTTCACAGAGCTCAAATATATGTGTTTTTTTTTTTTTTTTTTTTTTTTTTTTTTTTTTTTTTTTTCCAGAAGAAGTTTTTCTCTTTCGAAACTCTGATCTGGGACTCTACAAGCTAAGAGCAGGCTCTGGTTACCTGGGTAACTAAGAGTCCACAGGGAACATAAAGCTATTCTCTCACTTCTGTGTTCTTGATTTTTCCCTTGATCAAAAGTTAATTACTTTTTTATCTTTTCTGGTGGATATAGGCATTCCCTGTAGCCTAAATGTTTTACCGGTTTTTAATTGGAAAGCTCAGCCTCACGGCTTTTCTTCCAATGAGTTAAGCTGCTGTCCAGGACACAGGTCGGCAGCACACAATACCACAGTAGACTGAAAGGTTATACAATCAATCAACAGGCTGTTGGGAAAGGTCAGTAATATTACAGTTATTAAAAAGTGCATTTTCTTTGGGGACTGGAAGTAAAGACCTTCAATGAGGAACTAATGAAGCTCACGTTTGTACTGCTCTGTTTACACATTCCAGGTGGTGTCTGACCTTCACAAGTTGTGCACTGTCTCAAGCCCCTCCTGAAAACTCTAGTTTCTCTGAGTTGCAATGGAGCTTTAATGTTCATAAGGTCTTTCGGGCATCTGATTTGTTAGAGTCCTGTATTACAAGACGCATTTCTTTTGGATTCTGCCATCATTTCAATCCAAACTATAAGACACATGTTGGATTGAGTTCTTGTGCTAGCAGCATGCTGTCTATTACAGTCTCACAGAATCCAGTGTCTCATTTATATTTCCCTAAGGTTCAGAAACCTGCCACTAAGAGTAGTCTTGGCTCGAGAAGCAAGTAGTATATTTCTGCATCTTTGTATATAATATGTAATTTCAATCATAAGTCATCAGATTGTTCATCAAGGTATAGATCATATATTAGACTTCTAATTTTCTGTAACAACAGCCAATACCTATATGGTCTGGTATCCTATTGCACATCAAGCTGATGGTACAACAACAACAAATTACTTCACATTTCAAAACAAAGGATGGTTTTCTGAATGCCTTTACCATGAAGAAGTGACAAACGGGCATGCTAGGTACCCTGCTTTGATCTTCATACATGTATGTGCATTGAAACACTAAACTCGGCCTCATAAATATGCAAAATTTCAGAATATTAATGAAAAGTAAATGAACTAAATGTGAAATTTGGGAAGGTCTTTAAATGACTGGACAATATGACTTTGAAGATTAGCATTGAATGCATGGAACTAGATATGGATGATATTTGATCTTATTAACTTAGTGAAGAAAAATTAGTAGTTCCTGGACAGAGGTATAAACAGGGCACAGGGCAGTTCTCACATACAATATCGAATAGAAGACAAGATAAAATAGGAGCAAGAGCTTCTTCAATTACATGGAGACAGCAATAAATTAATTATTATAAGCTTGAATTCTTATTACTATTAAAAAAGGAAAATGATCTTATATACATTCTAGTTTCATGAGAATTCCAGAATGAAGAGAAAGATGGGGGAAATCAGTTATGTCATTGTTTATGCTTATTGATTTCAGAGAGCAAAACTACTGCACAGAGGAAGGGACACTTGGACAAAGTGTAGTAAATTCACTAAGTAAAGAGAAAGTTTAATATGAGCTGAAGCAAAATATTTACATTTCCAGAATAAAGTCTTGGAAAATGGAGAACAGAGAGATATACATAGAAAAAAATTGGACACATTCATAAAGTCTTTGTTGGGTTTGTATTACAATAATTGACATCTATCTCTATCTATCTATATACATATACATATACATACATGTAATATGTGTTTATGTATCAGAAAAACAGTCAGAATATGTTTAAAAAATTTAAATACTAAGAAAAATACAATAAGATCAATACTATTCTTTAATTTTATATTCTGTAGATGTAAAAAAAAGGTTTTGGAAATTTTAATTCAAAATGAAGTATTCTTCAGTTGTGTAAAATATCCCCCCCATACACATACACACCACCATAACCACCACCACCATTACCACCACCACTATCACCACCAACAACCATCAATCACAATTCAGTGGCTGATAGGTACTGTAAAAAACATTAAAGAAAATTCTTTAGACAGGTGAGGATATAGCAACATGGACTCTTACAATAGAATTACATGCACTGGATATTATCACCACAGAATTACAGAATGAAATAATACACCTCCAGAACTTAATTATAATTTAGTCTGGTCTATCTTTAGCTCTTTACATGGTTATCCTTTCCTTACCTTTATATGAGCCTTAATATCTTGTTACTAACAGAGTTGTTCCTAAAATCTAACATCCTGAGACTAACTAGTAAACTACCTTTTGAATGTATTAACTTAACAAATCCTAGTTCCACCTTTCAAAGGGCTGGAAATGTTCTCAGAGGGAATTTCACATTTTTCTGTAACCAGATTCTTCGACATTTCCACCAACAAATTTGAAAAGTATCTTGATTTTGTTTGTTCTGCTACTGTAAAAAATTCATAAAATTGTTTCTACATTGCTTTCAAAATGGAATTGTGGTCAATCTAAATCAGTCTTTCTGACCTGTGACCATTTTAATTTTTCTATACCATGAAAAACATACAACAAAGAAAAACATTATAAGTTATCCTCTTTAAAAAGATTAAGAAAACTGGTGATCCAACTGGAAATGGACAAGAATTTCAAAAACTCAAATGAACAACAGAGAATATTTCAATGATACAGTAGTGTACGGACTTTCCAACTATTGTCAAAAGTAAGAGAGTTTGAAGGATCTCATAAATAAAGGCAAGTAAAAAACAACCAGGTTTGAATGAAACCTGTAAAATACTTTTATTAGTGCTTGATATAATGGACTATGTGAATAATAATATGTAGCATGCAGTTAATGCCACTAAATCTTTGAAATCATGTTTAATAAACAAGCTAAATATATAAAAATAAGCCATATTACTATATATCATAGAGACTGAAATTAACACTATACATAAACAATATCAATAGATTCTTAGCCCAAATAACAGAAAGAAAGAAATGACTAACAGAATCAGAAATAAACAAAAAATTACTACAGACACCAAAGAAATTCAGAATATTATAGTGAAATATTTTTTCTTAAAATCTATACCCAATTAAATTGTAAAATCTAAGTGCAGTAGAGGCAATTTTAGACTTTGTCAAACTGACAAAAGTAAACTCAGAGATCCAGAAACTAAATAGAATCATAACAACTGAGAAGATTGAAATGCTAATAAAAACGACTGCCAAATGGAAAGTTTGTGTCCATATTGATTCACAGCAGATTGATTTCTTATTAGAAAGAGAGTGTGTGTGTATGTGTGTGTGTGAGAGTGTGTGTGTGTGTGAGAGAGAGAGAGAG